>NC_090665.1:42166281-42466281 GCF_013368605.1 Nyctibius grandis
ATCAGCAGACTCCCACGAGGAAGTGGCTTCAGCGGCTGGTGAGTTCCCACAAATACTATAGAGAGCTTTAGCTTGCATGCAGTGAGTTACCAACGATAACCTGATCAGCAATATCTTGTTTTTCTGCAAGAAAAGGCTCTCAGGCCAGTCAGCTACACAGAACCTCCAAGAATTTAGCAGGTTCGGGATTTACTGTCTCACTGGAACCAGATGGTTTGGCTATAGCTTGTCTCTGTGTAGGAAAGCAGTTCTCACACACTTCCTATAAATGTTGTCATTCAAACTGGTATTTTTTAAATCAAAAAAAGTGATGATTTGGTGTTGCTTAAATAAAAAAAGAAGTGATATCACATGTTGCCTAGCCTTAAATGCTGAGTATTCCAAAAACAAAGGTATATTACCGTATTGAAAGACAACAGAGAGAAATCTTCAGATAACTACATGTGATTGAATGAATAAAGCATCAAATTCAACACTGGTCATGTATGAGGTATGTTGGCACTGTCATACAAAAAAGAGCTAAACTTATATTAAAAAGATACAAAATTTTATAGGAATCATTCTGATAAATATAATTCCTTATAATTTGAACAAAGATAAAGAGGTTAGATATGTTGGCTTTCTGGCTACAGTACAGTTTTATGATAAAACTTATTAAAATAATTGTTATTTTAAATGATTCTGTACACTTATTTGAAAGGGGTATAAATATCTGAGTAGGATTCTTCGCTCTGCTCTAGTGCTGGTCTTCTCATTATCTAGATCACTTCCTCTCCTGTGTAAGCATAACAGACACAAGACTACTGCATATTATGACAGTACTTAGTGGCCCACTCCTAGATCCTTCTCACATTCAGATCCTATCAGTATAATATACTTAGAAACAAACCACACACAAAAATGTGCAGCTAAGAAAATATAAACATGACATGGTAGGCCTGCATAACTCATTTGATTGTGGCAGGAGTTGAATAAGACTAGATTCACTATGCCAGTTATTTTGTCAACACAGTTATAGGTACGTGGAACATAATAATTGCATATCCCCAAACACTGTCTAATGCTATTAATTTCACCTCCTAAGGACACCCTATAGGACACTGGTTATTGTTTTGCCATAGAAAAGAGTCTGCACTAAATAGAAACATCTTGATGGAATTAAACTGACTAATAAGAATCTGGAGGATAACCAGGGACTTGTCTCTGCATGCCCTCTCAAAAGCACCTCCTGTCTAAACATATTCTAAACTGGAATGTCAGCTCATACTAACACTGAATGTTAAGAATTACATAGAAGGACAAAATAAAATTGGTTCTTTTTTTTTTACAGCAAATTATAAGAACACTTTTATAAAACACGGTATCTGCTTCAACCACTCCTTGGTACCCAGAGGATGCCTGCTGCCTGTGCAAAGGTAACAAAAGACCTCTTGACTGCCATTGTGAGCAACAGCTACACACCAAGATCTGTTCTGCTCACGTAGCACATAAAGCAATACGGAATTAGCTTTCATATCATACAGTCTATCACTGTTTGACCCTCTGGGCTGTTTTTATTTATAGAACATTTCTAGTTTACTTTAGCGTTTTCATATTAAATAAATATTCATGAAAGTGCACTCTTCCTGAAATTGGGTCATTTAGGCAGACTATCCCATTAAAAATAGATTTACTTTTTTTACAGATGTCATCCATTAAGGTAGGGAATAGACAAAATCAGCCAATTGTATCTGTCAAGAAGATGTTAGTCCTTCCGGAAAGTCAGTGTTCTGTCCTTTACATGTAGCACTTACTAGCAAAATGACTAACTTCCTTTCTGTAGTATTCATACTTTGGGGAATTTCTATTGTTGCAAGATTTGTATTTGAGGGTTTGAGGAGATATTTTAGTCCTGTAAAGTATGCTCTTATTGGCTAAGATGTGGCCAGCCTGTTGCAAGATTGGCTCAGGGACGAGGAGCTTAACTCCTCACTAGGATTAAACACAAACAAGTGACAGAAGACAAAGCAGAACACTGACGTCATCTCTCCTAGGGTATACAATATGGGAAGCTCCACAGAGCAGTGGATCCACTAGCATTCTGTTTAGTGTGGCTTTTGGCCATATAAATTCATATAAGATGTGTACACAGAACAGTGTGGGTTCTTAAACATTCAGTGATGTCTCCTTTGATATCCCCTACTACAGCGACGTGGTGAGGTCAGAGGTGGAGGACAAGACACAAAGAATCCTTCATTCAGAGATGCATCTTTTGCCATGCCCATTAAAAGTCATACATGTAAAAATAACAGTCAAATAGGATCAACAAGAGAAAAGCTGAAATCATACTCTAGCCATGCACAAGACCTCCTCTGCAGGATGCTCTAGCACATTGTCTGTAATGTGCAATTGTCCAGGTACAAGCACTGCTGCTTGGAAAAAGAGTGTTCTTTCTTCTGCTTTCCTTGCTCCTTCTTCTGTGTACAGGCAGCACAGAGGAAGAAGCTCCAAAGGCTGAACACATGGAAAACATGAACTGAACTTGGCAACAGAAGAGTAATTTAGGACAAGCGTAGAGAACTGTAACAGACTGGAAGCTGCAGCAGTGCAGTCAAAAGAGGAACTTAGTGGGTGATAACCTGAAAGATGGATATTGGATGAGAACCAAGGTGAGGAGATTAGGTGTGGCTGAAGAGTGAGACCTGAATTGGAAGTCCATGAGCAAGAGATATATTGAAAGAAGATACAAAAGGTCATAATCCATGATGGGGTGTGGAATCACCTGGGCAAATAAATGTTATTAGCAAGAGAGAATGTTCCTATAGGTTGGGAGAAGGAACTGCATGGAAGACAGGAGATGTGAGGTTGGTGGGGATTGAATGGGAATGGCTAAAAATTGAAACTAAACCTTAGAGTAAGACAATGATCCAGAAGAGGTGACAGAGAGAGACTGTAAGTGGGTCTGCAAAGAGATTGGTACAAGGATGAAGAGCAAGACAAATGACTAAGATGAACAAGGCCCCTGGAACCGGGAAGAGGACTCATATAGGCATAGAGAAGATGGGTATGGTATTGTAATGTCCTACACACACAGTACTGAGGCTATTGCTGACGTGTTAAAAAAAAAAGCTGATACTGGCCAACCTGAAACTTTAATCCAGTTTAGGAAAAAATTAATTCCATTTTTAGTCTATCCAGTCCAGGCCCTTAGACAGGGGCTAATACAAGCTGCTTCAAAGAAACATAAATAAAACTCTGGAGAAGGAACCTGACACAATAAATATGTCTTCTTACTTGCTACTGATTAAATATTACTATATTAACAAACTTGAGAGCTTATAGTCCTGCAAGCTTCATTTCCATTCTATTCATGCAATGACACATTTTTATTTTTGGCATTTGCTGAGGATAGGCTTTCTATTCATATATGTGCTTTATCTCAGGAAGGCACATAGTCTGGGTTTGGTGCATGGCTTCACAGAATCCTATCACTTCATCTTTACAATGCTTGATATTACAAGTAATTATGGGTTTCTTTCCTGAAAGAAGCCTTTTTGCTTATTTTTCTGGAATAAAAACAATTTAAACAAGAGTTTATAACAGAGATAAGCTCTAGATGTATGTTTCAACAGATTCACATTCTTGGCAGCTACACAGAAGTGGAGTCATACTGCAATACATTTAGATGCAGTGGCCAACAGCAGGGGACTGGTGCAATGGAATAACCAAAGCAGCTGGAGAATTTAATAAATTTATAGATTAAAGGCCTGAGGGGATCATTGTGATCATCTAATCTAACCTTTTGTATAATAAGGCATGTACTAATTCATTTTTGAATTAAAGTATATACTTTAGGGTGAAAACATCCATCAGTTGCCAGCGATGGAGAATGAACCAGTCTATGGTAAATCATTCCAACACTAATTAACCTAACAGTTATAAATAATTTCTAGTCTGAATTCATCTCAGCTTCAATTTCCAGTCATTCTATTTATACTTTTATTTACTGAACTGAAAAGCTCATTATCAAAGCTTTGTTTTCTAATCTTTTACTCATTCTTGTGGCTCTTCTCTAGAGCATTTCGAATTTATCCAGACCCTTCCTGACTTTATATTCACATTCAGTTCATAAAGCAACCTGATTTAACCCTGGGTTTTTTTCAGGGTCTTTCTTCCTATGCCAAAGTTTCCCCATCTAGATGGACATGAACACCTATCCTTTTCATTATTTATTACTCGCCCAATTCTTTGTCACTGTGATTTTCATCTGTGTTTTCTGTTTTCTTTCAAATCATGTTAATAATGTTAAACACTATAGATCTAAGAGCTCAAAAATTACCTTCCACTGGAGAAAGATGTTCTTTGCTGAAGTCATTTAGACATTAAGTTATATATATAAAGAAAAAAACTGATGGAAGTTCTATATTCAAAGCTTTGAGTATTACTTCCAGTGGGTAAACTCACATCTCAGTAAAAATTTCCTCAGAGAAAAACATCTTCAGATTCAGATACCAATTCCAAAGAAGAGGAGGGTATTTTCTTCTCAAAAAAAAATAAAAACCCACCAAAGCAGTAACACTTGATTTCAAACCTACCAAGCTTTATTTGATCATCACCTGTGTGACTGCTATGGTACAATATGTAATAATAACTGCAGCTTTAGAGAGATTATATTAATATTATACTTGCAAACATCCCAAAAGTTTTACCAGTCTGATATAAAGTCTAAACATTTTAAATTAGTTTCATGATTTTATTTTCTTTTAGCATGAAATTTGGTGAGCTTAAGATATAATTCTGACCCTGGACTCTCTAGAGAGGTTTTGATAGATACATATTGACTGTTGACAATTATTTCTTATTCCCTGCCAACTTGATAATTCAGATACCTTTTTTCACATTGTTTTCATTCTTCTCTAGACAACTGAACCAAAACAGGAGATAATCTCGTAGGAACTGTGCACTTTCATTCCTCTGTATCAAATCCAGTTATTTTGGCTGATGCAATACAGAGTTCTTATATTTGCCCCTTATTTTCCTCTGTCTCCATAAAAGCAGATACTATGTCAATAGGACAAGAAGGATATACAAAATGTAATTTAAATGGACCATAGGAAACGAGAGAATATTCATCTGGCACACAGTCTGGTCCTCTGTTTTCAAAGTGCACAAGGCACAGCTAAAATAAGTGCAGATACTTTTCACAATTCTCTCCTCTGTCAATGACAGGAGACTGAGACTAAGGGATAATTTGCATTAAGAGCAAAATAATTTTTAAATTAATTGCAAAGAGTTAGAAATGGTAGCAGTTACATTCTGTAGCAAACTACACTGAAACAGTATGTGGTGTCATATAAAGGCTCAAGACCTCAAATCAGTAGACTGATTACAAACTGCTACTCCTGGAACAAGTGTAAGATAACTTTGAACTAAACCCAAGATTCCTGTGGTACTTAAGCACCTATGTAGTAATGAAAATTTAGCCTTAAGTGTAGGACTCATTTGAAAAACATAAAAACAAGTTTGGTTTTAAATTACTTTAGTGATTTACTTAGAGAACATAACATTGAAAAACTGAAGAAAGAAGATAGTTGGCATTATGACCACGTGTCATATTATGTTAAAAAATATTCTAAGAAATAAAGCCTGCTGTTACCTATAGTAAACAATCATTTAGCACTTTGAAGAATATATGATCTGTTTTCTTCAGGAAAGTGCGTAGGTCTTTAACTTAAATACAGGGTAGACTTACACTCAGATAAAAAATATTTGGATAGGTCACTTCCTGATCAGATTTCTAATGTTTATTCATCTCTAATGTGACTAACCTATAATAACTGGTAAAAAGCTGATAGCTATTTTACCTATAAAGCCACAGAGTACTCAATTTTGACTATCAGTTTGAAAACCTGCAGACAAATACTACAATGACTAAAAGCACTGTAGAAAAATGTTATTGCTGGTAAGTGTTAATTTTGAAAAGAACTTTCTTTGCAAAAATCTGGCCATTATTTGATGCCTTTGTAGGTGTTGAAAGTAACTAGGTCATTTTCTTACATTCCCTGCAGATCCTTTCTGTCCTTAAAAGTTTTCATAAACAAAAGCTATCATTTTTGCGATACTTACTGAGATCTGGAAATGTACTCATTATGAGCGTTATATTTTGACCAGGCAAAAGTGGAATGAAGCTCAGTTGTGATTCACCATCTACAAAAATTTTCTCCTTAGTGCAACCTAATCTAAATGCTACGTACACATATCGTTAGTATACATATTAGAATTAGTATATTTATTAGGATATATACTATATATTAGTGTATATATATTAGTATATATAAATACTAATTCAGAGTTTCAGGAATCTTGTATAATGTAGAACTGTAATACCATTATTTAAACAGTTCTCAGAACCTATCAGGCTAGGTACTGTGGTTGTACTAAGCCTATATTCTTTCTAATTAACTCTCTTGGGATTTCATCATTTGTACACAATTCAACCACACAAAACCCATTAATAACAAGAGTAAATCTTCAAAATAACCTTGCCTTGAACTTAGAATTTAACCTTAAAATTTATTTCCTTATCAAACTACCTTAAAAATTAAATATTTTGTTCTGCATAACATTAAAACTTGAAAATGTGTGTTTTTTCTATGAAACCATATTCTGAAAAAAATGTACATAATGAAAAAATTAGATCATTACAGAAATACATAGCATGTTATAATATGTATATTAATATTTTTTCTCTTGCTACACATTGCTCTAGAAGATTCTTAATGATGGAAAACATTGTGTAATTACAATTAAGTTAGCAGTTGCCACCAAACTGATACAAAATTCAGGCAGCTCAGCAACAACGTACCAAATAGGACACTACACAGGTAACCAAAGAGTAAGTATACTTCAACTTTCAAACTATTCAGAAACAGAGTGCCAAAAGCTGCAGCGAAAAAAGGCATGTAAATTAATTTGTTCAATCTACAGTCAATTGCATTGATCTCAAAAACTTCTAGATGTTACAAAAATGACACTTCTACAATTTCAGATTTCCAAAGAGAAATTTGTGTGCAGTGGTGAGTTAAGAACAAGTGGTTCTAGTGGATTAATATGAAATTGTGTAGTTGGTCTGAAACATTAAGATGTTCTACAGGTTTTGCAACCTTTTTTGTTTCAGGGGAAGTGTACTATGAATATTATGGAGGTGATCTTGATGGTACTCCTTGTCATGGGTATATGTCTGTGGAGAAGTAATTCGGGTCTGTATAATGATGCCTGAGCTTCAGAAATAAACTGGAGGCACTCTGTTACCAAAATAATTTTTTGACCCTTTGGGGAATCAGCAATTCACTTTTGTAAAAATATATGCTCATTTAAGCCAGTTTATAACAAAAGTGGTTTAGGTTCAGATTCCCAAAAACATATAAAAAGTACATAAACAGACTTTGCTGATTAAGTCCACATTTTAATCCAAAATTCCATTCAGAGGAAATACAAACTATTGAAACTTGCTAAACACTCCTTTTTGACTGAAAAGTTCTCTAGGTACCTGAATGTTCTCAATGTACAAATTCCCACAACTACTTTGTCTGAGCATTTGGATAACCAGCTCCATTCCAAGTAACCTGGGATCTGAAATTGGACATGGATCTTCATCCTGTTATTCTTACAAAAATAAGGTTAATGTTTGAGTATTATTTAGTCTTTAGTCTGAAAACAAGTGGTTTTAAACTATATGCTTGTACTGCATCACAAGACTCACATCATATGATCTTTTCTGAAGTTCTCAGGTGTTAGGAGCAAAGAAAGCCAAATAGTTTTCATTTACTTCTACCTTCCTTTTCTTTGTGAGGGTTTGCAGGTTTTGTTTGCTTGTTTGTTTTGGTTTTAGGTATCATACTTACAAGAAGTGAATGACATCCCAAGTCTCAGAAGCTATGGTACTGTCCTCACAGCATAACTCAGTGCTTTATAAACATACTTGGAGCTAAAATGACTATATTTCTTCTAGTAACCAAGCTAATTATGTTAGAGTTAGATCACTGGCTTATGCAGACAAACCTCAGAAGGCAAAAGTTGTGCAGAATAGAATAATTAAGTGATTAGCTTACAACATAGCATATTTTGCTTTAAAGATACAGTGTTTTTTTAATAAAGATTTTCAGCTTCCTTTTGTATGGTTGGCATCTTGATAGCAGAATGGATTTGTTTTTTTTTTTTATAAGTACTTTATAGCAAAATTACTTTTGGAGTGATACTAAAGGTCAGATTCAGGCAAGAAGATATTGGCTCAAGTTCTTATTCTAGGTTATTTTTTGAATAACAAAGGGCTTTCTTAGTTAAGTCTTTAGACCAAACAATCCTACTTGAAATCATAAATATAGCAGATCTAGACCTACTAATTACATTTTACAGTGACAGGAAATGAAAAACTCAACAATAACTAATTGTGCTAATATTTACACACATACCAGCTTTCAATCATTACTTAAGCTTGTTTTATATCAGTTTTGCAATTAACAAAACTTCACTGCTTATTTTCACATTTAACAAGTAATAGTTAAAATAAATTGTTAGAATTTAAAAATCAAATTCTATCATTCTTTTAATGAATCACACCTCATGTTTAGCACTTTTTATTCTAGGGCTAATTATGTGGTGCACACAAACATTCCTAAGATAAATGTTTATTACAGAAATGATAACATGACTGCAATATAATGGCAATATCATGATGCAATTACAATGAATCACTATAATCTATGAAGTGTTTTGAGATACTTAGATATGCAGTACACTTCAGATAGATACACCATGTTATGTTGTTTCATTTACCTAGGCAAAGCAGAAATCTACATTCTTCACATTATTTTACTACCGTGGTGCATTGCTGGTATTACCCTAACGTCTGGGAGTTTCAGACCTTGGTCAGCATCTCTTTTTTTTTTTTCTAGGTGCTGCCCAAAAACAGGAGGAAGAAATGGTGTTGGTCAAAGGACCTATTAACATTAAGTACAAGACAACAGATGAAGCAGACATATGGGAAAGCGCAAGGAATCAATAAGACAACATTGGTCAGCCTCAATGACTGTATGGTGTCAACACACCAGCAGTCTAGCCCTTGTCACATTGTTTCTTAATCTGCGTAGAAGGGCAAAAAAAAAAGAGTTTTACAGAAGAGGAAAAGAGAATAACGGATTAATTTCATGATTACAACCATTAAGCAGTCAATTAATTAATAACCCCTATTCACATATTGTGGTATGAAGTTTGAGGTAGCTATCCATGGAATCAAAACTACTTTCGTCTTAAGGATACTTGTTATGTTTGATACTCTAAGATTCTTTAAGAGAACTCAGGTGTTCCCTAGTAGAAATATTTTTTTTAATTCCTGGAGTTTTCTTTATTTTAAAATAAATGTCAACCTAACTGTAAATATGACGTTTCCCTTTGCATTTAAGTCAGCACTGTATCTTTCCCATTCTTGTCTCTGTCTATAATTGATACAGGTAGAATACTGAATTTACTGTTTCTTTTTGGCATTGCCAAAAGAAGAACAGTAACTATAATAAGCCATTTGTGTCTTCATCTGCCTGCTTTTTGTATTCAAATTATCCCTTCACTCTCTTCTGTGGCACTTTTTCATTCCACCCTTTACATCTGGAAACTCTTCCTTGGCTATGTCTTCTCTCGCTAATCAGATACTTTCCAGAGACTCAAAAAAGCCTAAAACATCTTCCCAAAATAGCTCTCAAAAGCTAAATAAAGATCAAGAAATTAACTAAAGTATGGTTTAAAAAAAACCACTCAAATTTTCCTGCATTTTATTACCATCTAATCTGTGTTCTGGTTATTTTGAATTTAAATTCTCTAAGAGAGGAACCTTCATCTCCATGCTATCTGCAAAGCATTTAGCACACCTGTGGTGTTAAATGAATAGTTATAATAGATACATGGGTGAATAGCATTAAATGGCAGTGGGCACAAAGGTATTCACTGGATCACCTGTTTTGACCAGCTTGATTAATGTGGTAATTGTGCACGCATTATTTAGTGTACAGACTTCCCTTAGTGACAAAAGCCATATTGTGAGGGGCCACTAGTCCCATCCTGGTAATTTCACTGACATGCAACAACTTCCAGTGCTAAAATCCTTGTCCCACATTAAAAAGAACGAACAAACTATACTTTTCTTTGTGGTTGCAAGTGAAGAATGAATTATTAGGTGAAAAAACAGAAAAAAATTCATACTGATTTTTAATTCTATCTTCTGTCATTTTTGAAAGAAACCAAATTTAGTATCCTCACTTTCCAAAACCTTCGGCCTCCTAACTAGCTTAATTGGTCTCTTGTTCATTTCTTACTCAGATCATTTGTAAACTGCCTCCATGGTCCCTGCTGCCTTTTCAAAGCAGCATATGGTCCCTCCATTCATGATAGTCACAATTATTAGTGAGTAAAGATGAAAAAAAAGTTAATGTCATGTTCAGATTGCATCAGAAAAAAGCCTGAAAAACAATTTGAGATTCAAGAGTCAAGGTATCAATAGTGACAATAACTCTGAAACGTCACCCATCCTGAATGATTTATAGTATATTTTTAGTTCATAAAATAATAAAATACGCAGTACGGATATTAGGCTATATTTAACAAGAAATTCATTTTAAATACACTATAATACGCATCTGTTGCGTATGCTGTTGGAACTTCAAAGATTGTCTTTTTTATGTGCTTTTACATGTGATAAAAAAATAGTGCCACATAGTTTCTTAGATTTAAATCAAGCCAAGATCAATTAATAAAAAAAAGAACACCTCATTATAGAACTGATTAACTCACAAAATATAGAAGAAAAGAAAAAAAAGAGTTCAAATCCAGGGAGTTTGTGTCCCATCCCAAAAGATTAAAAATCACAACTAAAAGATTAAAAATATGAGTGACCATTATCTTTAGCCCTAGCTTTTATAAACTATGTTACCAGAAGGATACATTTTATAAACTAATCACATGTGATTTGAATTTTAAATAAGTAGAAAAATGTTGCCACAGTTATAGAAATGAAGTCTCAGATCATAGATTCTAATTCCTTTCAGTGGCTAGCAACCACAGACACTTAATGAGAAATAACCCACAGATTAAGTACCTAGCACATCATATGGGTCTCCAAACACTTCTTAATACCCAGTAGAAATCTTAAGGCCTATAGTCTAAAATACCAAAGACCACATGCTATAACAAGCCACAAGAAAAAAGAAAGAATAAGAACTCAGAGGTGGTCTTTTAGGTCTCTAACAGCAAGAAGTGAAAATGTCAACATTGTGTTAGCAAATGCACCATATTAACTGTACAAAAGTTAGAAAGAAAAACCAAAAAATCCCTTGCCAATATAGCCCGAGAAGAAACTATTTCCTGCCCCTAAATCTGGTCATCACTTTAACCTGGAGTGTGTGAGCACGGCAGAGCAATCGAGTACTTTCGATGTATTACAGAAACAAAGACATCAGCCTAGCCGAGAGTGTCAGAAGAGAGGGAAAAAACAACAATGTAGAAGAAAAAATATGCATTAAAAAGGGAAAAGGATTCTTTCTAGCCTCTTCAGGTAACTACTCCAGATTATAAAATTAAGATTATAATTTTGCTTGTCACTACATATTTTTATTAAAAACTACATTCTATTTGTAATAACTCTATGACACAGCATGTGCCAATGGACCATTGCCATATTTCACTTATTTAATTCAGTTTAAAACACTTACCAGAATAAACTCTGTCAAAATTCCCATTTGTCTGCTGGAACAGGATTTTATCCTTTTCAGATATATTGTTTCTCTGTCAAGACTAAGCAAGCTACACTACCTAAGACCAGCTATGGCCTATTGTTATTCCAAACATTTTTTAAATTATTGCAATATTCATGACTAGTTCCAACATTTAAAAACAAATATATATACTATCAGACTTAGGAATGCTCAGGGTTTAATGTTATTTTGTCTATTCTAATGACATTTTTCAAATTACTATCAAAAGTAAAAATATTTTCAACTTCTCTTTTTGTTCTTAGATTTTTATTTCCCTTTTTTGATAGTTAATCTATTTAGCTTCACTCTGCTAGCCAACTTGGATGAAAGGTTAACACATTGAGATATACTGGATATTACTTTGAACAGCAGAGGCAGCTTTTATGGATGGTGATATGAATTCAATAAAGCTGAATTAGCATGAAATAGGACTAATTTAGTGCCTGCATATTTACCAATTGATTTCAAATTTTCTTCTTTAATGTTTATTTATTTCATTCAGGAAAATAGCTGTTTGTTATACAGTTCACTAAGTAGCTTGTTTCAGTCCAGTAAAAACACTAGAGGTGTGTCAACTTCAGAAGTCCTTCTGTTCTCACCATGTCACCTTCATTCTCACCATGTCACCATTTGTACAGATTCAGAATTAAAATACCCCTATGGCTGAATTTTGTCTTGAAATCCC
Organism: Nyctibius grandis; assembly: GCF_013368605.1. Classification (NCBI taxonomy): domain Eukaryota; kingdom Metazoa; phylum Chordata; class Aves; order Nyctibiiformes; family Nyctibiidae; genus Nyctibius; species Nyctibius grandis. The sequence goes on from NC_090665.1 coordinate 42,178,744, forward strand.
TTTAATGAATATGTTTTAGGTCTATTTCTAATCTGTTGACACTATTTATAAAATAACTGGTTCAAGTTCAAAAAGAAACCAACTCTCTAATCCTCTATATTTAGGGTATATACAGGAGTATGTTATGATTAAGTTATTTGACCTGCTTTGAGAATGACAAAATCCAGCTATGCATTTTTAAGAGGATGCCAAAAAAAATAGGCACTTAGAAGATACATGCATGGTAAGAATCTATCATTAAATAGTTCCCAAAAAAAGATAAGCTTTCCTATATATGGATACAGTTCTTATTTCTCAGTAATTTTGTACAGGACAAATTTGTTTCATACAATAAAAATTATAATAGAAACATAAATTTTAAAATAATAGGCCATATTTCAACAAATTCAATTTGCATTACCTCAGTGCAGGTGGTTATTTATTACAGTGTATATACACATAATCTTGATGTTTTGAAGGTGACTCAGACTGGCTGAGTAAGTAAGCCAGGGACAGCCAGCGAAAGCATTTACTCAGCATCTAGAGTACATATTACAAGCTCAGCTCTGCATGAAGGGCAATTTGGACCATGAAGAAGCAGCAAACTGAATCAAGGACAAGTGTAGTTTAATACTTCCAATCTCATGAACTGAGAACAAAATCCTATTTTTAAAGGAAAAATTCTGAAGATAAAAACCTGGTTCATAAAAATAGTTCAAGTACAGCGCTGAGAATTTAGCATCATCCATAATGAAAGTATGCCTATTATCGTATGGCTAAAAACATAACAGCTTGTGTTTTTCAGAAAACTATTTCAAGGCTAGTGGATTTGGTTTAGAATTTTTCTCTTTTCTTCCTTTTCTTTTAAATAGAAAGTAATTAGATTTTATGCCACTGCAACTTAAAAACCTATATAACCTGGTAGCAGTGAGGGAAAAAGAAAATGAGAGAGAACTAAAACGATCTAAAAGCAAAGAGAAAGAGGGGGAAGAAAAGTGATTACTTCTAAAAACAGAGAGAGAGAAAAAGAAACAGGCATAAGAAACCTAAGGTAAAGGCATAGATTTTATTCTTAGTTGGACAAACACATTTCTTATTGACTTTAGTATAAGTAGAGCATGTCCTTTTGGCAAAGAGGCCCCCAAAAACACATTAGAAAAAAAAAATCTATGTAATAGCAACATATTTACCCAAGAAACAGTATTCCCCAAATTTGATTCATTTTTAGTGACAGTTAAAAAATAATATATCATGTTTACCTCACAATTGTAGGTTGTACATTTCCTTATTTAACACTGAAAGAAAACTGAGTTACATTAGCTCTTAAATAAGATTTGTCCATTAATAATTTTGTCCCAGTCTCCTTGGTCTGCCTGATATTGCTGATGTACTCTGCTGCTACACTGACAGTCTCATTTGTAATGTCTTGGCAGTAAAAACCATTTAAATCAATAGATATACATGTATGTACTCAAACTTCATCTTTCTGCCAACAGGCTTAATTTAGATGCCCACTGTCCTAAGGAGTTTATAGACTACTTTGTTCCTTTTATGTTATATGCAACAAATACAAATATTTCTTCAGCTGACCTTCATTACGTTAGTATATCTCACCAAAAATACCCAAGATGTAGGTATATTACATCGTTACAGTTTTATCTCAAATCCAATCAGAGAAGCAGCACTAACAGTTCTAAATTGGAGGTGTTTATTTGTGCAAAAGAAATAATAGTTAAGAAATAGGAACATAAGTTAACAAATATTAACAGCAATATCTATGATACCTGTACTATTTTACATGCATGTATACGGTACATAGAGTACACAGTATGTACTACTGTCTTCTTTCTGTCCTCAGTGAAACTGAGGTAAAGATATGGGTAGCCCTGGGTACAGAGTAAAGAAGGAATCTGAGCACAGGATTTCCTCATTCCCCACATTTGGGCTCACATGCCTAGCACCATTTTTTCAAGACATTGATATGCTTTGATTATCTCAAATCTTACCAGACACCATGATTTTCAAATTTAGAAAATAACAAATGAAGCTTTTGATCAAATAAGACAGAGTTCAACAGGACGATGCGTGTTCTGGCTGTTATCCAATGAAGCATACTCATCATTTTCAACACAAGCAGACTTACACTGATGTTGGGCACTTAACTAAGTGTAAGCTTAAATTCATTGCTGAGTGGGCCCCAATTTGCAGCACTGCTTCCAAACATATCTTAATTCTGGTACCTATCAGTTATCCCAAAAGCAAGTATTTGTACTCAGCTACTCGCATAAATCAGGTTTCCACACGTGAATTAAGGTTTATAAACTAACCCCCATTATTATCATTTGTCAACAGGAGTATATGAAACTATGCTAATTTGAATGCAAGTATGGTTGCACTATCCTGTTTGTACATATTTCATTGTGAATATTTTACATTGTTCTATATGCAAGCCAATTTTAATGCAAACTATTTAATTTCCCTTAGGTAATGAGAAGGTAAAGGAGGTAATCAAGATGTAAATCAAGATTCTGCTGTTTTCCTGCTAGTACAAATGTAGCATGAATTAAAGTTTGATTTACCAAGAAAATAAGCATTGTTCTAAGGCAAATGACCTCAGATGTCATCTGCTTCAGCCCACTACCATACAGAAGAATCAGGTCTAACTTTGGCACTCTGGACAAGTTCTTGCCTAATCTATGTTGCAGATATCTAACTATAATTTTCCTAGGCAGGCCATTCCAGTGGTTCACTGCCTTTACAGCTAAATACCTTTACCTAATACGTATTCTGAATTCTTCTTCAGCAATTCCAATGTGCTGCAACAGTTCAAGTCTGTTACTTACTGTCCCAATCACAAGTGACAACACATACTTGAAAATTGTTGTTTTATCTCAGTATTCTTTCCTAACAACCTCAAGTTCTTCCACATTTCCTTGCAGATCAGCTACTACATTTCTGATCATTCGCTTTGCTTTTCTTTGAGCTGCCTCCAGTCAGTCCATAGTTTCCTTGGAGAATGCAAAACAGGATACAGTTTGGCCTTACTCGTGCTGTGAAGAGCTAAAAAATTACTCCACGTGTGTTGTAGGCTATGCTTCTGCTTATACATCCCAGGATGCTGTTTCCCTTCTCCGAGTGTAAGATCATTTTGAATTCTATTTTTGTCTCTCAATAATCTTTCCTAGAATGTTGTCATCACATAGAAATTTAATTCTGTAATCTAAGTCTAATGAGGATCAGAATGCCACAAGAGTCCCACCCAAGACTTTTTTCATAGTTTTGACTGTGAACCATTAACAACCACTCTCTGGATGGCTTTCAAAGCATTATTGTATCAGCCATAATATAATCTCCTCTATACCTTACTTCCACATTTTATTATTGATATTATTAATAACAGGGGCAAAAGCCCTGCAAAATCAAGATTATATGGCATTTACTATTTCTTCTCCAACCATAAAACTTACAAAATATTTAAAACTGTAGAGACTTTGCTGTTGAATTAATACCTCCGTTTCTATTGGATTTCACACAGTTGTTTCACTTCAGAATTGTTTTATATAAAGAGTAAAGTTAAACCATCTACCACTTCACTATAAGAAAAACTTAAAAAGCATTCTAACTCTAACTCTCTTTTGTTAAACAAAAAGAATCACATTGCTTTTGAAGCTTGCTGTGGGGAATTTTTCCTCTTCAGAGACAAACAGAAGATGTCTGGTAAGAACATAGATGGGGAAAAAATACCATCCCTAGTGCTTCAGCATTCACTAAGATGTGTCAAGTTTAAATGAATCATAAAGAAAAAAAAGCTTCTTCCCTTACAGGGAATCAATTTTGAAAAAGAACAGTCAAATGAGCATTTTGAAGCATATGACACAGTGCTTGGAATCTACAGTATAACAGAGTACTTTCCCCGAACATCAATTACAACAATGCACAAGTTACTTTGTCCAGAAAAGACATAACGTTTATTAGCCATGTTCTGTGGCCTTATACAGTATCTTAGCGACCTAATGGTATTACTTTAGCAACACTGTTGTTGGAGTAGAGATGGGCCCAAATTGAATTCAAATACCCTTGAGCCTCACTTAGCTGGGAAATAGGCTAGGACACAGTTGTTAGACCGGGTCAAAGAGGAAAAAGGTAGAAGTGAGCTCAGAAGTGCTTGAGGGAAGAAAAGTGAAAATGAAATGGATTAAACTGTAAACAGAAAAGAGCAAACAAAAAAGGATTCTTTAAAAGAAAAATGCTAAAGAAGAATAAAAGACAGGTACAAGAAGTATGAGTAAGATACTATAAGCTATACAAGTGTTACATCCCAGCCTCATTTCTTTTCTTACATGCATTTAGTGCTCGTGTAAGTAAATCACTGTTTAATATATTTGATTAACTCTACAGACTATGTAGGTCTTATTATGCTCTATATTGACTTCAGCAGGACTACTCACAGTGTGTAATGTATATGCATAAATCTTTACAGAAGCCCACCTGTCCAAAGTATGTCCTGAAAACAAACCCCGCAGGCATGTTAGCTCTGGCATTCAAAGCTAAGAATTTGTCATTCCCAGGGAATCTTAGAAGTAGTTAATTGGGGGAAATATTTTTTCCTTCTCCTTTCCTTTAACAAATTAACCATGGCAAGTATATACAATCTTCATGCTTCTGACCATATTGTCAGTAAAATACTATTTGAATAATTTTTTTGATATTTCAAGCAAAGTGGGAAAAACATCTGTGAGGATCACTAATTTTGATCTCATTTTTTTCTGTCAGGCCTAAGGATGGGTCTGCTTGACCTCAGTTCAGAATTTCTGCTCCGTATCTTCTGCATTACTCTGGCTGATGAAGTTACAATGGCCAGGTTGGGGGAAAAAAAGAGGTTATAATAATTCAAGTTATAAATAAGCCAGCATCTGCAGAAGCAACCCACTGTGTTGACTCATTTTACTGAACTGTACATACTACCCAGTCATGACCCTGAAGTTTGAAAAGCTTTTCTTGTAATGATTATAAAAAACTGAATAATTTCATCTGTCATAGGAGACCAAGTAAGGTGTAACCACTTATGTTCTTCAGTCTTCTCTTCTATGTTCACAGTGTGAGAGGTAACTTCCCTGAGCCTTCATCCTCATCTCTCCTTTGTCGTGCTGGAGTACCCCCCTTTGAAGTCACCCTCCTAAAAGAGATAGCCAAACCAATTATAATATTCAGCTAAACGATTTTTTGTCTTTCTGGACATGTTGAGGCACACTTTATTTTGGTTTATGCAGAAGGATGGAGGTTTCAACAATTTAAAATCTTCTATTATCTAAGGCTGATTAAGCCCCATCACCTAGACATTTTGAGAGAAGGTTAATTCACATAGCCATAAGACTTCCTGGCAGGCAGAGGAAAGACAGAGATATGCAATATAAATATTGTTCACCCTCTTCTTTGGTGTTTGTTTAGAGTTATCTTTGAAACCAGATGTCCACGGAAATAGGACAAGAGAATGGAAACAGATTAAAATGGGGGGGGGGGGGAGGGAGGTGGGCGGCACAAGGGGGAGAAACCCTCCTGAACTCCTGAATTATGGAATCTCCTGTCCTGTGAACACCAGATAACCTGGCACTGGTTTTATGTCCATAACTGAATACTATTTGGTTGCTTCTAACATACTGGCCTAAAAATAAAAGAACATGCGAGCTGTTACTTCTGCTAACTAAAGGAAAAGTTTTCAGCTTCAGTGTTGGACGCGTTTAGTGGAGTGAAAATGAAGACTCTACTTCCCTACGTATGCCTGTTTGTAACTGAAGTAGTAATTATACCAACTGCCTGTAACACATAGACTAGTTACATATTCTAAGCTGCCTTTCTAGAGTTAACATTTTTGTGACTGGTATGTATAAACAGAGAGAAACAGCTCTTGCTCTGCCAGTAATTTTTACATCAAGTATCTCAATCCATAATTATTTAATGTGCACTTCCGCATTATTTTAAGCATACCAGTCTTGGGCACCAATCTCTGGTGGTGGCAAAGACCTGGCATTTGGGAGGTATTCTTTTTCATGGGAGATTTTCCACAAATTTTGTTACCAATTGAGAACATTCTGTGACAATCACCACGGAGTGTACCGGGACTTTAAAAGAAGTTGTTCTAAGGAAGTTGAAGACATGAAATAAAACCTTTTTGAAGAGTAAATTTTCTGCACTCTCATTATTTGTTCTACACACCGATTATTAATAAAGATGTAGTTCTCAGCTCCTGTGTATTTACAAACATGCATATACTTTGAGTTAATCTACACAACACAAAAAAAGAGGACCCTGGTTTCGTTCAGAATTGCATTCATTAGAACAACTTTTCCTTTTTTCCAGCTTTTTTAAAACCAAAGCTTCTGTAATTTTACATTTTATATGTATACGGTTTACATAAAATGAGGAATCAGAAATAGAGGGACTCTCAAACAGAAAGCCTTTTTCCTGTGAAATTGATATGCATGATGGTATTGTAGAAGAATACTCAGACAAGAAAGACAGGCAACAAGGAGAGTATTACAAACACAGGGGGGGAAGGGGGTTTCATTTTCCATTGTCCTGGACAAAGCTATCTTCTGGCTAAAATGCTGTAGGACATAACTCTAGACTGTGAAACACAGGAACCTAATTAAGCCTCACAAAATTACATGTCAATTGTGTTATAAAAAGTCTGTTTGACTGACACATATTTTGAGCTTAACATTACAATTGTAGTTGTTCACCATTACTAACGTATGTGTTTAGCTTACGAAACACAACCTACGTTATCTAACAACAGCAGAAGATCATAAGATGAGAAACAAAAACTAAAATGCAAACTAGTCAATATATTTAGTCAATACTTTTATCTTTGAAAAGAGTCCCAGAGGCTTTAATGTTCGCCAGTGATCGGAATCTTGACTTCATCTGCACCTTCAGAGAATAATCATCAGCAGTCCTTCTGGCATTACTAATTAAAGAATAATCTACTTACTTACCAACATGAGCTGGAATATAAAAGAACTTACACAAAACTGCTTTGGAATGAATAGCCCTGCAATTCTAAAATCCCAGTTCACTAAGTCATGGTAACTTTAGTGCCATTTGGTGGAAAACACAATCTAGATATCTGTAAACACATTTAATATGCAAATGGTTATATAATTATGTTTTAACATCTTTCCTTAAATTTTAGGTCATGCAATATAAATATGATCCAATACTTTGAGATCATAAGAATTTTTTATAATGTTTTAAGGGTACTGTATGGTCTCTGCCCAAAGATTAAAGACTCGGTAAAGATGCCCAACTACATTAAAGCAAACATGCATTTCTGTTTTTGAAAGTCAGAAACGTACCTATACAACCACAATTCTTAAACAGAGACTGGAATTTTTCTGGAATTGTGACAGCACAATATGAGAAGAAAGTTTTCCATCTTCCTTTACTAATCGAACAAGGAATAAAGGAATTAAAAAGAGATTGAAGCAATTTTATTTTTATTAAAACAGAACGGATGTTGCTGCTGAAGTTTTGTAGAAAATTATAAACAACTATTTTCTCTAACAGAAAAAGACATAATGATACCCAATGGTTAGAAGCTGGAACTAGACAAATACACACAAGAAATAAGGAGCATTCTGTTAATGAAGATAATTAGCAACTGAAACAACTTATTCAGCAACTGGGACAATTTCTTCACAATTTATGGATGTTAGGTAAAGAAAGCATCAGTCATTTCTTGTAAAACAGGCTTTGCACTTACCTGTAACTGTAACAATCTTTCTCTCTGCTGGTTCCTCTGAATTCCTTTTTAGCATCACTAACAAGAACTGGAGACAACAGGTGTTACTGATGTCTTACATAATGACACTAATGCTACCTTCACATAACATATCCAAGATCATTTTCATAAACACATCGTATTGATGCCTCAAAGTCACAGCTGATCAGCTAATATACTCAACCATTTCTCATGCTTTGTGTTTTGCAATTAATGGTTTCCATTTTATGACACTTTCATGTTATTAACCACTAAATCTTACAGTTCACACTGTCATACCCTACTTCAATGGTACTGCTTAAGTTCCCTATGCTCCTCTATCTTTATCTAGTCCAATCCTCATCTTTAATGGACATGCTTCCTATCTTCATATTATTGTTGAAATTTCATTGGTGCAATCCAATTATGTCAAAATTACTAATGAAAATACCAAAATAGACCAGAAGCAGAGGAAAGCTGTGTTCCACCAAAGAAATCGCTCAATTGTTGGTCTGAAATTCTTCCTAACCCGAATAAAAGGAAACCTAAAATACCCTGAAAGAAGCAAGAGAAAATAGGAATGCCACCGTATTTCTATTCACAGATACAGACAGACCTGGGACATGTATTATACATGTTGCTTCAATGGTTGCCTGTGGCTGAAATTGTTTACTGAACAACAAAGTTCTGTATTACCATAGACTGACAAGGCACTTTTCCATAGCATCCCTTCACAAAAGAGGGTACCCAGATCTGTGTTTAATGAGGCAGAGGAATGGACAGACAGAGAACAATCAGACTGAAAAGTCTCCATTGGAGTGAGGTGAGAAAATAAAGCAAGTAGTCTCCCGAGATGTAGACAGTAAAGACTGGGATTCCCAAATTGTCTCTTTGGAGTTTGACTAAGGTTATCTGGTGCACTAGGTGATAGAACATTAACTAAGAATCTCTCACCCTTGAGTCACGTACATACATTATGGTTTGCAGGATCAGGATCAATGTGTAAAATTCTTGCAATTTCAGAATACCACTGCAATATGTGAGTTGAATTAAAGAAGGTAACACTGTTTGGCAGTGGCAAATATGATGAACTTAAAAGCAACAAAATACAACAAGAAAATGAGAAACAGATACAAGAAAATAACTTTTTGTAAGATAATACATTTAGAGAAGTAAACGTTCAGAACAATAAAAGAAGTAAACCAATAATATATGTGTTCCTCTAATAAAAGCAGAATGTGATACTATATTTTGAGTAAATTGAAATGCAGTATGCAATTGGGTATTACTTAATCTTTTAGCTAAATTTCTTTTAAACTTCTTTAATTAATAACTATTTCATAAATGATTGCTTATGTAACATAGGGCTGAAATGCACGTTTCACAAATCAGTTCATTTCATATTAAAAATTGCTTTATTTCTCATTACAAGAATCTTACAGGATTCTACAATGTCACCCTATAAGTCTGTCCACTCTTTCTAAACTTTCTAAAAGAAAAACTGGAAAAGTTCACACGTGAAGACATTATTACTTAAAATTCTGCAGAAACAAAGCCAGCTTGCACTCCACAAAACTTAGTACGTTAATATATTTGCAGGTATAAAGTACAGGTCTATCTTTTGCAGACAGCAGTCTGCAAAGACAATCCTACAAAGGCATACACACTTCCTAACTTTTTATTATTTACCTGGAGTACATTTATTCATTTTAAAATTAATCAGAGTACAAATCTCTACAGAATCAAAGACAGGATAGTATCACTGTCTGGGAGTACATTTTTGCAGATATAAACAACCCCGCAAATCTGGAGAAAAATTCACTCTGTAATGTCTTATATACCTTGGTAATTTGCATCATGAAACACAATGAGAGCTATCTAAGTAAACATTTTTTACATTGCATGAAATATTGTTTATTAGAATGGAAGAGTTTCAAAAGGAATGCAATCTTAAAAAATAATATACCTCTCTCTTTTAAGCCATCAACAGCTTAAGTTCAGCAAAAACATCACTTGGTGTTTGTTTCCAAAGTCTCTGTTTTTCAGTTTTTAAATATATGGCCAACATTTTGTTTATGGTTTAATTTTCTTTTTAGGGCTTCTTATTTTTATACTCTCATGTTCTATCCAAACTGAAATAATGTTATTACCTTATATTCACATTTCTAAAATCTTTCAGTACCTTTGAAGTATTATTGTCCTCATTAATATACAGCACTTTCCAATTTAGTACAATGTAAGACTGTAATTCAAGTTCTGTTCCTCCCCCACATCATTTACAAAATTGCCAAATAAAATTAGACTTATCACCAAATCTGGCAGTTCTTTAATGAGCAGTTTAATCTTGGCTGTAATTATTTTTTGTTTGTGTATGTATGTTCAGTAATTTTTCATTCTGTGTCCTGTAAATTATTTTAACTTTTTGTGTTTTACCCATTGGAAATCATAAATGTTTTCTCTTTTCACTTTGGAATTTCTATGTACCACATTACATATATTGTTTTGTACCTATATAAAAATTTGAAGAAATAGTTAATATTACAAAAGCACTTTAGTAAAGTGCTTTGATGCATTTTCTTAGCTGCTTTGTTATTGTTACCGTTGCTGCTTTTGTCTGGCAATTATTACAACAGGAACTAAATGGTAGTTACACTTGTTCGCTAAGAAGTGTATAAATCACTGTTGCCTACTGATCCGTGTTTCATTACTGATACGTGCAGTCTCCTTAAACTTTGTTCCATTATTTTATAAGAGTTTCCAGGTTGTTTACCAAGGTTATTCTCTTACCCTTACTTTATTACTCTATTTACAGGGTTTGCTGTTTCGTATTTTCTGGTGCTCTCCTGACAGTTGGGGTTTTTTTTAGAAAAAAATGCTGAAATTTCCACAAGTATATTTATTAATTGACATTAAAACTGTCATATCCAACTAGCATACAATTCTGAATTTAAGTATGTCTTTCCAAAGACTCTGCAAACAGGTTTACCAAAAACACCGCTTCATTTTTCCACTTTCAGCTGATCTAAACCAGAAAGAAGAAAGTGAGCCAATTTAAAAGAATGGAATTAATTTCCTTATTTCCCCAATAATAGGGTTAATTTGCTTTTTTCTAATAGCATAGTTATAAAGGCCCTTAGTACATGAGACCAAAAAACCTTCAGCATTAGAAAAAATAAAACTTACAATTATTCTCAACTACTCAGTCCCTAACATTAAGATTCTGAATGCTCTTTTCAAAGTTGAGTGAAGACAAAGAAAAAAAGTATTGCTGCTTATCCACTAATTTTTCTGCCATTGTTCCCTAGTTAAGAGTAAAACCTTAGTGTCGGGGCCCAAAATGCACCCCCCTGTTCCTGTGAAAGGTTTTAGCTGCCCGCAGGCAAGGCCAGACCTGATGTGGTGCTGCTGTGCAACCTCACTTCAGCGTGTTGGGGGAAAAGCTGTAAGAGGCAGGGACCTGGCCCCCTCTGCTCCGGAGCTGCATGTAAGCTCACGCTCCCAACTTTGTCCTTCGCCCGAGCTACATGACATCTACATCTGTGCCTGGCCACGTACCTCACTGACCTGGCCCCTGACCCATGGTCTTGACTTTCTGGCTTGTCACCAGCTTGTCACCACAGACTTGCGTGGTAATTTGGACACTTGGCTGAACCTGGCTACCAACCCCAGGCTTGCCCTGCTCCCTTCATCGGCGAGATCTCTGCTCCTGCCTCCCTTGCCATTCTCAGTTCCCAGCTGCCAGCTCATAGGGAGCATCCCACTCTCCTTGCTCCCTAACAATTACTATTAAAATGCTGCTGCTTTTGTTAGCGCTTTCTTTAGCTTTCATTATGAAAATCAGATTCTTATCTATAAGCTCAGCTATAACGTTAAATTTCATTGGTCCAAATTTTGATTAAGTAAGTCTTTTGTGCTGAAAATTGACCTATCCAGAAATTATAAGAATCCGCTTCCTAAAGAAATGATAGCCTGCAATACTACAAAAAAAATCTATTTGTGCATTCCTGAAAAATTCCTTTCTTCTAAATGGAAAGTCCATAACTCTTACAGGGCATCTTGCACTCTGGTCATATGGGAAAACTAGATCTGCCATTCACAAGCAGAGATGCTGTGTGCTAAAATTATGAAAATCCTGTGAATTTGAGGAAATTCCTGCCATTGCTGTTGCAAAAGAAATTTATTTCACATTTAAATCATTAAATAAATATTACATTCAAAGAATTATTTAAACTAAAGAAGAATGTAGATTTCACATCATCTCAGTACAATTCATTATTGCAGAACATCTATTTTTCACCACTGAAGGTATAGCTAAAATAATTAATATTTTCCTTTCCAGCACAGAATTGTGGAATTTCTGACCTCTACCCCTAGCTTAAAAAAAAAAGCCTAAGAAACAAAAACCAAAAAGCTGTAAAAAAAAAAAATACCTGGCAAAATATTCATCAATATATCACTGAACACTATCATTAACAAACTGAAACAGTTTCAGTCTTGGAGGGAAAAGAATGGATGATACCAGAAATATGTAACATTTCAGTATGGTATAAGATACTAAATGTTATTATCAAGTGTTGAGCTGCTGCTGCACAAATGGGTATTTTCTCTCTTGTTTCGATTCTATTTTGTTATAGGTATCTTTGGCTCTGAGGTGGAAAATTCCATTGGCTCTGAAGGGACTGGAAAAAAAATCACTTAGTATGTCTTTTGCATCTTGGGTTATTACTATTCTAAGAAACCTTCAAGGTCATGTAAATAACAGCTACATTTATACCAAAATTTAAATTTATTCTTTATTAATAGAATACAGTTGAACCTTAGCCAATCATTCTGGGCAGTCAAGTTTTTTTCCTTTAGCATATTTTTGATACACCCTTCCCCAAGCACACCATATAGACACGCTAAACATTATATTGTATCCTTGGGCAGCAGTAAATATATTTTAAAACTTGCTAAATTATGATTAGGACTAAAAATCTTGAGCTCATACAGCCTTCATGATTGCAGGGTAGGCAGAAATACCAGTTTTCAGACTGTGATATCTTACTTTTCTGTGTTTCGTGTCTCATGTCATTAAAAAATAACTTTTCATTGTCTAATAGGGCAGCTAAACGAGCACTGCACTATGTATTTATATTTTCTATTCATGCATCTGCTGTGATATTCACCTTTGACTATCAATATTCTACTTATTAATCCATGATAAGATGTTAACCACTAAATGGAGAATGCTGGCAGTCGTTAGAACATTATCATGCTCAACCTTTTATGAGTTACTCGGGTCACCTTTATGCAAAAACAAAATGGTATTAGTGAATTGCATTGCACTACAGTGTAAAACGACAGAGACTTTCAGGAATTTTAGAAGAAGATTAAGAATAACTGTTAATGCTTAAAATGCATCTGTATTGTCTCAAAGGATTCATACAGAGAATGCCAACTGAAAATTAATATTATGAGAAAGAAACACATTCCACAGATTTCCCATATTTGAGAAAATTCCTGCTGAGTAATAACCTGAAACCTGAAATAACACCTCTGTGGCAACCAACCTTACAGCTCTGTTTTTTCCAATGCTTTACTGCTCAGGGGCTATCCAAGGAAAATAAGAGGTCACAACTTATGTACATTACTTTCTTATTTACATCTTATGTTTTTGAGACTATAGTTGATATTAATGGAAGTAAAGAATTAATGTATTGATCAAACTAAAGTACATGTTTGGCACAGACAATTCTTTGTACAGTCCTGACACTGTATTTCAACCTTGAAGTACAATTCTCATGCTTTAAGCTACTTTAAGAAACTGAAAACTCGCACCTGTTATCTTATGTGAGCCAGTAAATGCATACACACAAACCTGAACTAGCGAACTTGTGTGACTATATGGGTACTCCCAAAATAACATCACTTGCTCTCAGATATAATCTTTTTTGGTGTAATATTTCTTGGTTTCAGTATTCTGGTAACTCATTTAATTACTACATTTAGACATAATAGTCATTATAAGTTTATTCACTGCTTTCATAAAGAACTAAATGTTAAAATAATTTGAAACTAAGAGTATGTGTATCAAGCAAGAGGACAATAGCCAAAGTAAAACAATAAAAATAAAAACTAATTCAAACACCTGAAATCAGAGAAATCAGATCCTGAGATTGGAAGCAGCCCTAAAATGAGGATATACTGTGCAAACAGGGTTTCTTACTGGAAAGAAATAACTATGGAGCAAGACAAGAGAAGTTGTCAGCATACCAGGAATAAAGGTGGCAGGACCCTGAATCAAGGGAAAAGAGAAGAACCCTGCTGGATGTGGGGAAAATTCCACTGATTATTCTTCGTCTCAAGGCAGATAACACTGCCTCCTCCTTGCAAGGATATATTACAGAAAAATCTACCAGACAAGAAAAAAAAAGTTGAAGAAGTAGACACGAAAGTGATCTACAATGGAATTACTTTATTCACCACGAGAAGGGTGACAAAACATCAAAGATGATTCAACGACTGGTATTTTGAGGAAAGTGGGGATTTTCAGTTACTGTGAGATATTCATAGACAGGGTATTCGAAGTGGAATGACACCAGTTGAGCTCTAAAAGTGCTAACTTTCTGAGATCAAATAGCTGATAAAAAGAGCTATAATTCAAAACTAAGGCAGACCTGGTTTTAATGCATAGGAAGATCATGTAAACATGGGTATAATCAGTGCTAAATGAACAGAAGTATGAATAACAATACTGATGGAAGCAGAGGTAGGTAATCTATACAAGACAAGTATTTTGTAAATGATGTATTACAGAAGAGTGGTCACAAAAAATACCGTAAGGAAAGTAATCATGAGTTACTTGCATTCAGAGTAAACAGAAAGATATGTGAAAAAAGATTAGCAACCAGCATCCCTTATTTCAAAAGGGCATATGTTGAGAAATTATGGAAAATAATTACTAAAGTCAGCTTTACTGAAGGGCTTATCAGTTCAAATATTCAAAAGACTTCTAATATCTTTAACTAAAAGTGAAACAATATCAGAAACTTGCATCTGAAGCAAAGAGAAAAAAATCACAAAAGACTCAGATCAAATACAAAAAAAATAACTGTCTCATTTCTTGTCATGCATGCTCAAGAAAGAGGGATTCAAATAGAAACAAAAAATGACGAACGCAAGTGTCATAAGCAGGAAACAAGGTGGTGGCATATATCTTTAGAGGAGATTCAAGGGCCTGACTTTACTGTAGGGAAAAACAAAGTCTGGAAATGGATATGACTGTTCTTCATAAATACATAGGAGAAAGAAGCAGCAGGGAAGCAGAATTGCCAGTTAAGAATAATATTGACAAAAGAACAAATGGGTATTAAGTGGTTATAAATACATTTAGTTAAGAAACTAGAAGGTCTGTAGCTTCCAGAAGACTAACATCTGGAATAGGCTTCCTAAAGAAAGACTTCACTTTGAAGGTTAGTTGGCTAAACTTAGGAATTTGTGATAACAAAGAATTCAACTGTCTACAATAGAAACTCTTTTCCTGTCCAGCATTGTATTACTTCCGTATGTTATGCAGGGGGCAGGACAGTAGAGGGGTGTTCAACCACTGAGCACTAATTAAGTTCTCATTATGTTGTACTTTCCCTACTTTCTCAAATTTTAACCTTTTAAAATCAAGATCTTCAATCACACATTTTTTTGTTCATCATTCTGTTTAATTTGATTCAGCTTAGAATGAATTGAGACAACATTCTTCTCCACAGTTAGCGCTTTTTTATTTGATGTATATCAAAACAGTCTATAATCACATACGTTTTCTTTTGATTCAGTAGCAATACACTGTTCCTGTGTAGAAATGCCAAATTATTCTCCTATCCGATCTCGCTGTTGAGTAGTAGAATCCCTCACGGAGACAAAGCAACTGCTTACTGTTCAATGAGCCCATCCAAATCATGAATGTAATGCTGGGTTTCTCTAGGGACAAGGAAAACAGTCCCACAAAGAGCAAAATTGTAACAAGCAATGGTTGAACTGCATTTCGTTTTCTATGCAGTCGGCAGTCAAAATAGAAGAATAATATTGTGTACATTATGTAAATTTAAGGACAAAAGCCATGTTATTTTGACTCTATAATATGGATTATTTTAAACAAGATGGTAGCCATCATCAGTGTCTGTTGTTTTAAAGGAGTATATTGTACAATACAGATAGAAGACACCTTTGCACATCATGTTGCTTACAGTTGCTACACTATACCATAAATGTTTGCGAGAATAACACACTAGCACCTATAGTAAAAATGATCTTTTTTTTGTGTTGAGAATTTCTTTCCAAATAAAGTAGTCACCAAAAAACTGTCAGAAATGTGTTTTCTACCCTGATGTTCTGCAAATTGAATATTAGAAGTGATGCTCAGCCTTTCAGAAAGAAATCACTATCTAGTCATTAACTTCTTTTTTACCCTTCCTCTCTTCTTAAAACCAAAGTGTAAATGAAACTGTTTAAGACACCATTGCATACAACTAAATGCTTATGCCCACACAAATGAGTAAATAGGGAGGTGAAACATAATTATGTTCATTTACAGTTTTATTTCTGACATCAAGCGCTGAGTCTGCTCATTCACTCTTTTATGGGCAAACACCAATTTTTAATTAATTCACTCAATTAGGGAGTACAGGATGAGGAATCCAAGTCGAACTGTTGAACACATTCATAGCAATTATATTTTAAAACAACAGAAAGATAATGAATATGTATCTTATTTAAGTAAAATAGGAATCTCATTAACTTGGAAAAATATCCCTCATCTTTAGAGAGAGGCAGAAACAACAGTGACTTAAAAAAGGAAAAACTGAGCATTGCAAGTAGCACAGTACATGTAATATAAATATGGATAGTGTCAATTAGGTGGGATTATTAATACACTAGCAACAGTGTCTGTAGACAAAGACATTGTTGAACAATTCTGTTTGTTTGTTCCAGTATAAAAGTCAGATTTGATTACTTTTCAAATTTTTTTTTACTCTCCACTACACTTTCTCTAAGTACACACATGTGTGTACATGCTCATCAACATTATGATATTCTGAAGAATTTTGTCTTTCCTTGTGTTAACTACAAACTATCCAGAATGTCAAGCACTGATCTTCAAAAAGATGCACATAAGCTGAGCACGCAAAAATGGGCAAACACACTGCTCAAACTGCAGGACTTGCTATGTTTACAAAGAAAGCTTTTATACACTCTAAATCTAAATCTGAGTGGGCAGCCCTGGGAACCTGACCAACATGTTTCTAAGCTTTTAAATGCATTTGTAATATAGGCAATGATGATACATTTATTTAATAGGTTCGTGTATTTAAATAATTGACAATTTCAGCAGTAAACATACTTATTTTTCACTTGCACTAAACACTATAAATGTATCTAAAACATTTTTCCATGGACTCTACTGAGTGGTCAAATTCATGGAACCATTGTCTAATGAAAACTTACCTCTCACCCAGAACTTTATTATAAATACTTAATGATGTTTAATCTCAGTGAAAATTTGCATAAAATTTAGCTTCAAATATAGTTTGAGACTCTTTTCGTCATTCAACATACATCCATGACCCTTTCAATCAGAATAAGGTGTTTACAGAGAGTGGACAATATATGTGTCAATAAGTCTTCAGCATGTACAGAGTAAATCTTAAGTAAGTAAGATAAAGGATGTAGAAATATTTGAGAATAGTTTCTTAATAAAAAAAATGAAGCCACCAAGGTGGAAGCCTTCCTCTATTTCTGCATTTTCTCTATGACTACACTTCTTTTTCTACAGTAAAGCATAATTTCACATTTATCTCCTTCTGCTTGGTTTACAGGCTCAAAACATGCATAAAAGTACAATAAAAAGGGAAATGCGGTTCATTTACAGTTCAGTGCTGAGGGATCTATCACCCATACTGCTCAAGCTGTAAGCACTAACAATTTCTGAGTGAGGCTATCAGTGTATATGGTGCACACTGGAGTTTTTCTTTCTAATGCCAGTGATACAAGCTACGGTGGCTCCATAGGTGAGAGCACTATTGTAAAAAGACACTGGCTTTAACTGGGTGTCTTACCAACACCTCATTGCCTAAAACAGTTAGCATGAAGCTATATTTGAAAGTGAAGGCCAATAACAATATTTTTTCTTAATGATATAAATTTTCTTGTTTATAAAAACCATGGTGCAGTGGGCTGATTCTCATTACACCAGCAAAGAAACAGCATAGCTACAATACAGAAGTCAGATATAAGACAGTATAGAACAAAGAACTAAAGGCATTGATTTTCACCTCCTATAAACTTTGAAATTTTGCTCATGCAAATATGGAATAGAATATATACAAAGATGTTTAAAAAATATAAAAGGACTGTGTGCTTATTGTATAAGGCTCTAATACATAATTCCTTAATTCTTTAATAGTCAAAACAGTATAAAGAAAGTAGTTGGCTTCCTAACTTTTCACAAATATGATGCTGGCAAGGAGGGAAATATCCATGAGAATCATTAACAATAATCCAGAATTCCCTTCAATTAAAAAAGACATTGTTGGAAAACTTTTGATAACTATATTTGCAAAAACAAAGATTAAATTCAAAAATCTTTTGTGGCAATATTTTTAAGGATTACAGAAATCTCCTTCAAAAGGAACAGCAAATTTCTTTAAGAATAGGAGATATAGCTGCAACCATCTTCTCACCTAATACATTTTTACCTTTGTAGGAGGAAGATTTCCTTTTTTTTGCAAAACTTAGGGTTTCTATTTTTTATCATGAAAAAAATGTACACAAGTAAGGGTGACCACAGCATGTGCTTTTCGATTATTCTCTTTTCTCCAAATATTTTTCATATTTTTTCCAAGTGAACTGCTTGATATTGGTAATAAAATTTGAAAAAAAATCAACCTAATACAACAACAAATCCTGAATGAATGTTTAGCTTTCCCCCAATATATGTACAATGATGCTATAAACATGCAGGATATTTCAAGTGCTCCTGATCAGGTAAGTTCCTAATGAAAGAACACGGCATGTAATGCTCAGGTTGTCTTGGTAGAATTATTTATTTCAACAAAGATGGACCTTGTTTATATTGAAGACTACAGCAGCTTACATAAAAGCAAGACTATAAAACAATTCAAAAAAATACAAAACTTTATGTGGAAATTCTTAATTGAATTTATGCCTGATATAATTCAGGTATATATTAAATTATAGAAATAAAACTCAGATTTTTAAATCAGATTGTGACCACAAGGTTGTATACCGGTTTAACTAAACTACCTTTTTAAACCAGCTGAAGTTAAACAAGTACAAAGTTATATTCATGCTGTGCCTTAGTATTCTTTCAGCCAAGCACACTGAAAGCAAAAGTCGTGTAAGCTTGCCTTTCTACATTACCATTGCATTTCAGTCTTGATCAGTGAGATCCCTGCTCTAACGGTCTTAATTTTCATGTTTAAAAGGCAAAATGCTGTATGTTATGTGAGGTCTGATCAAATAGGGAACCAGAAGAGAATGCCATATATCTTTTCATTTTTGAACTAACATTATCAACAGCTGCATATTTATACCCAAATAAAACGTTAAATTAATGTAGTTTATTTACACGTGTTGATATAAGGATGTGTGTATACCAATGCAGACGCTGTGGCTTTGGATAATCAAAATACCCCTCTTAAGAGAACTATGAATAAAAGCTTTGCTTAGGAGAGCAGTATAATTTATCCCCTAAACAACTTTACATAGTTAGAGGGAATAAAGTGAAAAACAAAGAAATAGAAATGACAAAATGCTTTTTGCTATGATACTTCACTAGAAATGAAGATTATAAAGGCCAAGAAACTTCCAGTCAGGACAAAAGGTTTTTCAGATCTTTTAAATCTGCTTTTGTTGTGCTTGTGATTACAGGTTGAAATGATTGATTTTCCTCCATGACAGTATCTTAAATTGTGTGTCACACAGTCAAAATTTAAAGCTTGATAGGTCCATAGTACAATTTTAAAATCATTCAAAGAAGCTCAAAATTTAATTAAGAAAAACATTAGACCAATTAAGACTAAATGGTAGTATAAAATATTAAGGTAAAACATGTATTAGTGTGACATTTGCATTTTTATGAAGTATGAATCACAAAGAAATAAAAACTGCTGCTAAATTTCAGTTAAGTCCCTTTTAAAAATCTTGTTTCCATGGCAATGCTGAGAGTAAGTTTTCAGAGGACGTAAGATATGGATTTTTTTTTTTTTAAAAAAAAAAAAAAAGAACAGTTTAAATGAGAAATAGCAACATTATAACCTCTTTTCAATTTTCTAATATGCCTGAGAGGCACAGAAAATAAGTCACCAAGACATCAATGCCAGGATGAATGCAGGACAGCCCCCTACTTATTCTGCTATTTTGCAGTATGCTTCCAAATAAGCACATTCACCAGTATAATTCTGCTGCAAATACACTAATTGTTAAACAGACAACACTATTTTTGCAATCTGAAGGCCTAGTAGTGCCCATTGAATCACAAAAGCTTAATAACACCACCACCTATTATCGAGATGAGCTGAAAAGGCTACCTATGACAAAAGTAACCAAGTGATTCTTCTTTTACATTCCAGATCTAAGAAAAGTTGTTCAAGTCTCTAATGAGTAATCAGGGATTGAGGTTTCTAGGCTACAAAAATCCTGTTGTGGCAAAAAAGGCAGAAACCTAACACCCAAATCAATACTGTATTACTCTCTCCACAGGCAAGAGCTGCTGGGTCAGGAAAATCATGAAAAATTCATAGTGAAGGTGGTCAAGTCATCCATAAGATAGAGAAAATAATGCTATATCTAAAGATCCCTTGAGCCATCGAAGACATTTTATAGATTTCACCATGGATAAGTGCTGGTTTGTTTCATCTATGTACCTTAATACAGTTCCATTCTTATTTCTAACAGTAAATTAGGATGTTTTGGTCTATATTTACTGTCTTTCTTATTTACTTTATTAATTTCTCATTCTTCATGCTCCACTGTTGCAATAGCCACCCACAGGAGAACTCTGAGTCATTCCTTCTAGTAGAAAAAAGTGGGTAACACATCTTGGAGGAGTCCCCCATATAAAATCCTCAGTAGGGGTAAGCATATTCTAGCTAACAGAAAAAGTTAAAAAGAGTCCTGCTCTTTTCTGTGACATCAACTCTCCAAAGGGGCACAAAGCAACAGGCCTTCATCATTTATAAAGTCTAAACTCTCAAGCATAAAAAAGTAAGATATAATTTTATTTCATAGAAGCGTAACAGAAGGAAAACAAGTGTTTAAACAACCACATGTGGAAAAGCCAAAGAAAGAAAGATTTGTGCATAAGTCAGTTTACACATCTTCATTCTTCCTGCAGCATCAAATTCATATCTAACAAAGCAACAGTAAAAAAAAAAAGAAAATGGTGAAGAAGGTCCCCCTGCACAGTATATATTGAAGTAAATAATAAAAATGAACTCTAGCAATAGCAAGAAATGATAGAAATCTAACTGCCAGATAAAATGACACATCGCTTTCTAAAGCTTCATAAACACTTCTCAAAATTCTATGAAGGCGCATTCCTCCACGATGCACAGAAATCCAAAGCTTTCCAGCAGGATCAGCTGTGCACAGTTATTCCACACTTGTAGAAGATTTAAACATTCTATGATTCAAGACACAATACACTTTGTGGAAAATGGTAGTCATGATTAAATCTGTTATGCCAAAATAAGATAAACAATGTTAGAAAGACCCTGCATTGCTCTGCCATTGAGAAAAAAGAGTCAAATTAAAGATGAAAACCACTAGTCCATTTTTTCAACTGTCTGTATGATGCAGTACTATCTCCTGTTCAATATTAGCAATCTCTACCTAGAGAGCTATTTAAGAAATGGTAAAGTTTTTTATTGTATTAAAAAAACACTACTCACCTGTGAATGAGTCAGAAATGCCTACAACCAGTTCAATCTCTTTACTACCATAGTATCCAAACATATTCATTAGACACAATATGCCAAGGTTCTAAGTGATTTTAAATTCTGCTTTCTTTTTTCTAAAGTGGGATGGTCTCTCAGCACTAGCTTCATATTCCAAGTGCTGAATAACTTCTGACAATGAAAACATTTTCTAGACTTTTTTATATTCCTGCTCTGGTAATGAAAGTGGCTACGCAAAGTTGTCTTCTTCATCTTAGATCAGGCCCTTTTGTATAGTTAATGACATTCTTACTTTCAAGAAAAATCAGAATCAACCGTTTCTTGCTTTCTCTACAGGGAGGACACTGTAGGTGTCCACCTTTAGGAATCATCAATAGAAATCCACTCTAAGTTTCACATTTCCGTTAGTGAAGCATGAGTCCACAAGTTAGACCATGCTGGCTACTAGAACAAGCAAAAGTAAATTATTAGAGATGGCACACTCAGTGTATTGTACTTTACCATCTTAACAGAATGCCAAGTTCTCCTGTTTCAGATTTTTATGATAGATGTAGCATATTTACTTTGGATGTACTCTGTAAAAACTGTCTAGTATTTGCTACTCATCCCATTTAGTTAGACCATAAAAATTATGGGTGTGGGACCATCTTTGTCTTCATTGCTTGTGTTGCAATTGAGCCTTAGTTGTTGACATTGTCACGTACACTATTCTAGGGATTAGCGTGAATCTCACAGGATAGATCAGTTGTCCCCTCAGTCCATGTCAGGATTCAACTGTTCTTGTTTTTCATCCAAAATGACTTTCAAATGTGAAGGCAGTAAAAGGCATGTCTAATACACCCAGTGTAAAAACAAAACATATGAAGTAGGAAGATTTTCCACATACAGTGAATAATAAATATTATCTTTTTCATTAGAAAAGCATTTTCAGTATTTGGCACATATCCAAAACACGGTTTGTAGAACTAAGCCATGAACATCAGTTATAAGGGAGCCATCAGTATGTGCCTTTATTCTTCAATATTTCTGTCACTTGTGCCTCACATTACTTGTGTTAAGGCATCTATCGTATTTACAGTTTCTGAGAGAAAAAGTAATTACTGACAGAAGCTCTTCTCCTGGGAGGAACACAAAAGAAAAGTACTGCATTTATGGGTGGTGACTCCCCTGTGTCTTCTCAGAATGGACACAGGAACATGACCCCAGAGAGCTGGGCTCTAAACAGGAACAGAAAAAATGTCTCTCCTACTTTCTTTACTGGAGACAATAAAAAGAAAAACAGTGTCAAAGATACCTAGTTTGAAATGCCTCATAATGTTCAGATATTTGCAGCATATACTATTATTTATGCCACTGTCATATATTGTTCCATTATCACTGCAGGAAGCTCTTTATGCAACCTTTTTGAAAGTACAGTAGAGACCGTATAGAGACTGGTGCAAGGGAATACAAGGGACAATTTTCCAAGGTGCTAATTGTACTGAAATCTCACTGAAGTCAATGGAAACTTGGGTTATTTTGCACTTCTCAGAAAATGTTTGAAAACAGTGAGTCCACAACAGGGACCTTGTGAAATCACTTGTGGTATCTGTATTCCCCTAGCAGAGTATATATCAGTGCAGAAAGCAGAGAAGGTTATTACGAAGTAAAGGGGTGAAATCAGCTGCAAGGAAAAACTAAATTATTATTGGCATCCTGTAGTATGATCAGTCAGTATGCATTTGGGTTATGTGCCAATATTATAGAAGACAATGCACATTAATATGTATCACCAATATATTGCTGGATGCAAAATAGTGGGCAACTAGATTTACCAACGAACGTATTTGAACAGTAGATTAGAATATTTAAGTTTCTTTTTGGACATTACATTGAACATTCAGTGTATTAAGGTTTTCCCAAAAATGTTCCCCAAATTTTACATGTTACGATTCATTAAGTTCAGAAAACAGCACAGTTTTCCAAAGACTGACACGAAGTGTCATGAATGACATCATTTCTGGGTTTTCCAGTATTTCACTACATATGGATTAATCTTTTCGCCTAAGTGAATATAGAAAAATGTTACCTTGGACAGATGAGAGTACTAGAAAATCTGTATCTTTGTGAAGCTCTGATACGTCAGTGAGAGTCATGCACAGGGCTGAAGCATCCATTTTTCATGGTGTTCTCCATTGCTATCAGCTGAATTCTGTACTGATACCAGAATAAGTCAGCTTGTGGCAAGGGAACTTTGTTGTGCCTCTTTTGTTCACCTCATCTAGAAGTCTCTATTTACATTGCTTAGGTCACAAGTTCTCTTATGAGCATTTATTACTTATTAGCTCTAACATGGTTATTTGTGTGGTAGACAGATTTTTTTCTTTTTGTTCTTACACACATTTCGCTCCACAAAAGTTCTCTGAAATACTTTGTTCTGAGACATTCTTACAATAGCATGCAGATACAAAAATATAACAGTTTCATTAGAAAAGAATGAATGATTGGGAAAAGCAATACACAAATTTAAATAAACAAAATCAATGCGACTTACACAAAGATACGGATACTCCCTAGGAGAATGTTAAAAACTTTGCATTTCTTCTTGTTAATTATACACTTCATCTTCAAAAACAGGCAAAAATGCAGAATGTATTTCATTCATTTTCCACTTATATAGTACATCTTCTAATAAAATAATCTTTGGGTTCAGTAGAATACATTTTACAACCTGATAAGCATTACACTACATAGGAAAGTAAAATGGCTGTATCGTTTACTATGCTCCTGTCATTTAATATAATATCTGTAACAGCATGCATGTTCTCACAATATTCTAACTTTACATTACTACAAAACACAATTTTATAAATTGTAAAGGTCTGTACAAACAGGAAAGCATTTTAATACAGAAAACTTGACACTATCACTGCACTTTTCTTCAAAAATATTCATTCCTTTCTTTGACATATTTTTGGCTTACACAACAGGGTGCCAAACATTTGTGACAGCTTACAATAGAAAAACAATATTGCTTTTAGTTAACAATGTTAGCTATGAATATATATTGACAGCATTTTCACTGCAGATTTGCTGCCAACATAATACAAAGCAAATAGCATTCAATATGTTGGAACTCTCAGGGGAATTAAAGAGTTTCAAAAACAAATTTATGGCATTAGGTGCTGAATGCTAAATCTAATGAAAATGCAAATTCAGAAGTATCTCATGCACATACTTCATGCAAAGGAATACAGTTTGGCAAAGTGATAAAATTAAGATTGTTTAAGTCAGGAGAAAATTATGTTAAAATGCCTCTGCTTGTTTGGCTTTTTATAAAGCCAGTTTTAACACAAAGATTAATATTTTTCCCAAAGTCTTGCTTTTTTGTTTCCTTGAAGTACATCAGAGAGAGAGATCATAAAAAAATCCAAATTCCAAATGTTCACAAATGTTGTGAGAAATTACAGACACATAGGTGTATAATTTTAATATTTGTAACTTTACTACTAACCATATACAACCACAAGCATCCCTTCAAAGAACAGAAGCCAAGTTTCACTTCCAAGTCTGTATGTTTATTATTATCTACAGTATAAGCAAAGCAGTGGATAGAAATTATGATTTAAATCTTACTAAAATACAGTAATGTACAGCAATGTTGTACTGTCATCTCCTATATATTAAAGCATATTTCTTAAACCAAACATTTATTGACAGTACTTTGTAAGTGACATGACATTAACAGTTTTTAAACCATTTACAAAGCAAATTAATGTAGGTTAACAATACCGCACTGCCAAGAAAACAAAAATTGTTCAGATTTTGCAGCTGTTGAATATAATTTATTATCAATTCTTAGATGATTTTTATATTTATTATCACTCATCTATATCAAGTAGCTCAACACTATCTAACAGTGCTTGCAAGACGTAAAAATATTATGTAAGTTTGAAAATAACTTCTTTAATTTCTACCTAAATGATCAGTACCAGTTAAATATACAATTAACCTACAAAGATCAGCATTCCTTTCCAGTGTATTATAGTTGTTTTATTTTCTGACACGGGATATTGCTTTTACCTGGTTGTGTCACATATTTTAGTTCTTCCTTTCACATAAGACGTTAGAGACATGGTTTAGTGGTGGACTTGGCAGTGTTAACGGTTGGACTTGATGATCTTAAAGGTCCTTTCAACCAAAACGATTCTATGATTCTAATGACTGTATTTTATTTACTGCATTTCTTATATAAAACTCCACGGGTTACTTGCAAACTAAACAGACTGACTATACAAGTGACCGTGACTAGCAGAACTGAGAGGTGATTGTGTTAATCAAAATGTTTGCAACTGCATGGGTTTTCTTTGTTTTAATTCAAATGGATTTAACTAAAACTTCTAATAACTATTTGACATAAAAACCTGCTCTGTCAGATACTCATGTTTTGCAAAGTTCTTTCCAATTAATCTAAGAACATTCTCTTATTCTCTAATTGCCTCATAAATGCTCAAAAACCAGAAGTGACTAAGATTTAACAATCCTGATATTTTCTTAGATAGCTATAAAATTATATAGTTTGTGAAAACAAATTCTTCATAGGTTACCCTCCAGTCTGACTGAATTGTTGAAATATATTTTGTACCTTCTAAGTAACAAAGACGTAAAAAAAAAAAAAAGGGAAAAGTATCTGATCTGTAGAACAATATTTGTATTTAACTACTGAAGTGTAAAATTAGTATAATCCATAATTATCAAACCCACTGTAACATTCAACAATTTATGAATTTCAGGTCTATTACGAAGCTGAGTGGAACATATTTTGGGATTAAACTTGGCCACCACACACAGCTTACCATAAAACTCATACTACTTGCATTATAGAATAGTCTAAGCTGCAAAATTATACAGTACTTCCCACTATGGTGGCAGAGCCACAACTCTACATTTAGATCCGCGAAGAAAAATCAGGAAATGCAAAGCTTCACTTTTTGCTAAGCTACGAATTTGAAAATGTACTTTCTAGCACATCAAGCACAATATGGACCTGTACACTATAAGCATCAAATGAGGTAGTTTTTTAAAAACTGAAAGACTCTTACACTGGTGAGGATGGAGTAAACACAGTTAATTTGCTAGCATCTACTCTGTCTTTTTTCACTGACTGTCAAGGAAATCATATTTTACATTTTTTTCAGTATGTGCTTGGAAAGGATTTCCTAGTAATCTACACTAAATCTCACTGAAGGGTGACAACAGGAATCAATACGTGTCTCTGAAGAATAATCTAGCCAAACATTTACATTTAGAATATTCATTTGTATTTATGCATGAGGAATTCCTGGCAAAAAGAAATTATCTTCCTGCATACATCCAATCTCTTTTTATAGGCTGATTTTTATAATGAACAGGCTTTAAATCAATAAAATAAATATATATTAACTCAAATTAGTTTTGTGATAAAAACAGCTACAATCCATGTAAAATAACAATTTACATAGGTAGGTAGCTGTATTAACCTCTGCTTCAAAGAAATTTGTTTGGTCCTTCTGCAGCAATAGGGCAGGGACAACCCACAGGGAACAGTTATTGTAGTTTCATCCTGGCTATTCCAAACCCATGGAATTGCCATTCCACATGCCTGCCAGGAAGGATATTCTGTTTAATCTGGCTATTGAGGCAATTCTAAATCTAACAGTGGAGGTACTCAGCATCAGTGTCAAATTTCCAGGGGCAAGCATGTCCTCCCATGAATTCCACAGTACTCTGTAGTCCTCTGATGTTGGGATTAGTTTTGCCCACAGAGTTCATGGAAGATCAGAATACAAACACACAAGACGCACTGCAAGTAGCATTCTACTTCCCTGCATCACCCCGGAGTATGACGTGGTCTTGCATTAAAGTATGCAAAGGCATATGAAAACCTGCTAGAAGAATCTGCACACCGGTGTAATATATTACTTATAAAATTTTTAATAAAAGTTTTCTGTGAAGCTTCATGTGAATTTTCAGAGGGTAATATGAGGACAATGAACACAATCCCCTTCAAAAAATTATGCTACACAACTACAAAATGAAATAAGCATTCTGTAGAGAACCATCATTTCAAGACAAGAAAAATACAATCAGATTTGCCATTCCAATAAAAGTCTGTTACAACACGCAAGTTTACAGATCTGAATTTATGGACCTCAGTGTTCAGTTGGAGGCTATATATATGAAATGGGCAAAAATACTGATAAAAATATTCTTCTCAAAGTTTAAAATTATAATAAGGAAGTTGTTATCTAATTTGTCATCACTTATCTTGGAAAGTTATTAGGGGAAAAGGAGACTGATAAACAGAAGCAACAACCCTGCTCAGTGACAGGCTTAGAGAAGACAAATGTTTTGGGGCAGATTATTTATATTGCTTATACCAAGCTACTAAAAGCTTCAGAAGGATTATCCTTTCAATGACAACGTAAACCCTATTCAACAACATCATACACCAGATTTAGCAGAAACACATGCAGTTGTTTTAAATCTATACAGAATATGTTCCACTGTACATACACCCTTTAGTAAAAATAGTAATAAAAAACTCATTTCTACTTGAAAAATCTTTCGAGTTTTAGCTCCTACATAACATAATGCATATTTAGACTAGCACGTTATTCAGTAAAAGATGTCCAAACACGATGATTTGATGTTGGAATAGTCATCTCAGAATAACCAGAGCAATGTAAGGTAAAATAATTGTCAAGTCAATCTCTAGCTTACACTTTATTGCAGAAATAAATTGAACTCTGCTCTAGCTTTTTGACACGTAATTCTGATACTAATGGGTTCAAATCCATTTCTCTTTGCTCTCCTTCCTAACAGGAAGCTTTATGTAATACTGTGTCAGAAATCTAGCAGTTACTGGCTAATGTTTCCCTTAAATAAAAAGTCTCTGCCTGTAATAGTGTTAACAGCTGCCATCAGTTTACAGTAATGAGCTACAGTTCATCATGGTAGTGCTACTATGAAAATTAGAAGCTTCCATGGAGCTTCTCAATTCACAAAAAAATTAACAAAGCCATCATGAGCAGTGGTGTAACAGCACATATTGTCAATCCAAGGTTTACAGGCCAGATCCTAAACTGGTGTAACTGTACTCAATCATTATAATTGTACACAGTTTATTATACTGTGTTACATATAAAGAAATACAGGAGCTGTATTTTGAGGGTCAATATATAAACCCAGTGCTATTTTTCTTAATTTCTCAAAGCAAAAATGTGCACACTCATTTTACAGAGTATTTCATAGCCTCTTCAACAGGAAGATTAAAATATTTTTTGTTGGAGGAAACAATGATTCAACTATAAATACTGTAATAACTTGGGTCACCTATACAGTGCAGAAGAATCTTCCAGTTTCAATTAACACTAAAAAAAAAAAAAGTATGTAGCTACAAACCATGGCTTTTTAATTTTCTTTTTTCCCTTAAAAATTGAAAATGCTTATCTTAATGCTTGATACCTCCCAAATTCTATAAACTAAGCATATACTTATAAGAAGTATAGCAATAGAACAAAACATTTAATTGGGATTAGGATGGGATTTTCTGGAGCATTTAACATTGTAGGAACTTTGCTCCCTCTGAAATCACTGGGAGATATGCTGTCTCATTCTACCATAAAACAGGCAAATGCTATTTTCAGATCCTAATGGCAAAAATAAAAAAAACCCACACACTTTTTCTACAGAACTAAATTTGATGGGCCATTGTACATCTGTTTTTTTCCTAGAAAACATTCTTATCTGCCTTTCAAAATTACTGGTAAATATAGGGCATATCCAGGTTCTTTAAAGCTTCTCTATGAAGAGATGGGAGGAGTGTAGAAGAGGAGACTAAATAGAATAAAATTCACTAACTTGGATAAACATTATGAGTAAGGGGAAATATTAAGTTTATAAAATTACAAATTAAGTGAGGAGATAAAAATTATTCACTATTTCTCATAACACAGAAATTGTATTAAATGTTAACCAGCATATTTTAAAAAGATAGAAGTACTTTTTATACAAACTGCATAATTAAGCCGCAGAACTCAGTGCTCCAAGATCACAATAAGTATGATCAGATTAGACAAGGGTTATACAATTCATGCAGCCCACCTATGCTTGTTTAAAACAACAATCTGAAGGCAACTATTACAATAAACCTGGCGACTTCTGACAGCCTGTACCTAATTTAGACTGCTGGAACTCAAAATTTTTCTGTGATATTGTAACATGCAGGGTAGGAGGAATAACTGTCAGGCTGGCCTTTTTAAGCATCAACTACTGGCCATTGTCCAGACTAGGGCACCAGACGAGACAGCTCCTTAATCTGACCTTCTGTGCCACCTCTTTACTTTTACAGTAAAGCCAAAACCAAGACAATGTCATAAGTGAGAAGATGGACTCAATTACAGCGGCTGTTGATAGGAGAATGGGAACAGCAGATAAGAATCGGAGATGCAGGGCAGTCACAGCAAGAATGACAGTGGTTTGCTTTTCCACCATCTTTTCATTATCAGAGTAGTCCCCTTCAGTGTCACAGGGCAGTTCTAGTTCCATGTTCTGGAGCAACTGGCTATCTCCTGGAATAAACAGTATTGACACTATATGCTTCGAAGTTTCCATCTTTTAGTGAGGCAGGTTAGTTCAGTCAAAAGTAGGACCAATTACTCATGATTCTCTTGGGCAACCCATGAACAATGTGGTTTGGACTCACAAGCTCTCAGTTACATTTGGGTGTCCATGAAACTTGCTGAACAATGTGCTGAACACTGGGATTAAAAACAAGTTGCTAGCTGGTAAACACAAGAATGAATCCACGCTGCCTAAGAGGGTTTCTCAAATGCGCAATCTTTTCAACAAAGCCTAATACTCTTACATCTTTGTGGCACTTCATGTCCGATTCTGATGGGGTTTATAGGTGCTCAAAATCAGTGAAAGATTTACCACTCTTCACAGCTCCTTTGCTCCATCTAACATCTTCCACAGAAGCAAAGTGGAAGGCTCTTATTGCCTACAATATAGCATAACACTGAGTGTCAGGAATTTCTTTATCCTCTCAATATTAACTTTCCTATTTTCTATTTCTCATTTTCACCGTCAAAATTCAAGTTTTCTCTGCTTTTTCTTTCACTTATTGTAAGGTATCAGAGATTTAAAGACACTCTGTGCACAACAACCCAGTACTGGGGTCATACTGGTTTCATACGTTAAAATCACAGGCAGCATACGACAGTAATGAAGGAAATGTGTTACAAGATAATCTAGCTCCACCTCCAGCAATTAACAGTAGAATAAGGGATTACTGGAGCCATATGCTTAATACACTCAACCACAATCAGCAGACAGAATACTGGCTTCTTCACTGCTCTTTCCAAACTAATTCCAAACTAATTACCGCTTCTGGAATATCACTACTATTTCATTCTTAGACTTTCTTAGTGGCAAGAAAAGCACAACTTTCTCCAATTTTTCAGCATTAACTTCTCTTTTTTTCTGCCCTGTCACTTAAAGAGCAAATGGTTTCCCTCCCCCAGTAACATGAATTAACCAACATATATTTCAGCTTGTTTTTATCTTTAAGTTCCAACAATTTCTGCACAGTATCTCAACCTGTCATGGCTCAAATACAGAATATTCTGCGTAAGAAAGATAAGAAAAATCTAAAAGCAGGAAAGTTTAAAATATTTCTTATTCATCTCTTCAATGTAAATATTTTTTCTTTTACTTTAGTTCTAAGCTTCCGCATTCTGATGTAAAGACTTTTTTCAGTAATAAAAGCAGAATGAAACCAAATTTGCATGGAAGACAAATAACACTGGAACTAAAAAAGGGGGTATTTAATCATAAATAAAAAAGTTTTTACATTGAAAGAAAAGTAAGCATGTCACATCACTGACATCAAGATCATCATAGTGCTGATTTTGTTTATGGCGTTTATAACGTATTTTTGACATTTTGAGTGACAGATGCCACCATAATAGGAAAGTAAACACACCTGGCCATTAGTTTCCTGCAAGCAAAAGTCAGTGTTAAATCTGAAACATACAGTATGTATGCAATAATTACCAAACACTGACATCTAAAACGTTCTTAGAGACACCTGGAACAGAAAGTTTATGAATTTAACACTGTCTTGCCAGGAGAGAATATTTCATCAGGACAGCAGTTGTTTTACTAATGCTGAATATTGTCTATGTTTACCAACCTATCTGTATTCATTACTTTTTAAAGGATGATACATGTCATGACAGCTTTGGATAATTTCATGGAGATGCACAGTATATCGCACTTACCAAAGCTTCACATGCACCCTCAATCTATTCCAAGCACAACTGAATTATTGATCCAAAACAAAATTATATGTACTTGAAAGGATTCCATCTTGGAAGAATCATCATTTATAAATCTAATTTTATACACGACGAATATAGGCACAAGTTTCCAAAATGGCAGAATTATTTTTCTTCAAAACTACGGTATGTTCAATTGATTTTTCTTTTTTTAAATGTTGAGATGAACATGCAATCTATTTTAAATGTCATCACTTTGTTTCTTATTTAATTAACATTTCACATGGCTTCCTCAGTAAATAAATAATTACTTCAATCACTATACATATCATCTAACCCTACGCACTTTTGACTTACAAGAAAATTATATCACTTCCCAACATAAAGACCAGTGAAACTACTTTTTGAAAGTTCAAAGGCTCCTTTGAAATAATCTATTATGGTTTTTAGTACACATTTCAGATAATTCAAGCCCTTCCCTTGTCAAAAGAAGTACTGGATCCATATTACCACATGCTATGGTACCATAAAATGTTACAAATTTGCATCATTTATCTGGCTCCACCATTCTTTCTTATGGTTTTTTTTTCAAGTTGAATGGCAATTCTATATAAAACAATAGTCTACTTAAGTTACTTAAATTATATTGTCCACATGCACTCAACTCAGCCTCTCACGTTTTCAAGGCAGATAAATATATATGTATGAACATGTGTATATATAAAATTCATATATACACTGAAATATAGCTTTAAGGAACCTGGCCAGTGCAGTATACGCAGAGCAACATTGTAGTATACAATGATGCCATCAAAGTAAACAAAAACTAACAGAAAGTCGAGATTTTTGCTGCTTCTAGATTCTGCAATATTCCAAAGGATACAAATATATAACTCTCATTTTGCTTCAACTGTTGTCTTATTTGCTAGTAAACACTAGAGAATTTTCAGTGAAAGCATTATCTAATTCAGATTAAATTTATTTACCTGCATAAGGAACTGATTTTTCCTGATGAAAATGTTTCAAGAGAGCTTCACTTCCTTTTTAATCTTGCTTAGAAAAAGAACTATAACTTCAACACTTCTGCAGTATATGCCTTTCTCCAAGGCAATATAAAACAATGAATGATAACGAGTGATGAACCCAGCAGCCTTAGATGAATGTTAAAATTTAGATCTTGACCGACTTCACCCACAAGAACAGAAACCCACTATTTGGTAGCTAAAAACAAAGGAAAAATATCACTCACATATGAAATAAATAAAAATTTGATACTGATCTAACTAAATCAGTACTAAAATTATGGTAAGCAGTGAATTAAAAGATAGAAATTTCTGCCAGAAAGTTTTCATACAAAATTGAATTTTGTTTTACTGTTTACTATTTAATAGGCATATAAAAAGAGAGGAATTAGGCAAGTATGTACATTTTCTATACAGTTTCTACACTAAACACTATAGTATGCTAAAGACTAAGGTTCTTTTAAAAGCTAACCAAAATCCTCTTTTAAAACCAGATTTATGAGAGCAATATAAATTTAAAGCTTGTCTTTTCAGCAACACAGACCTTGTCTTATGCTTTAAAGGCTCTGATTTGAAAGCAAACAATCTCACACCACTCTTAATCTGAGTCCCAGTAAGATTCTGCTGTTACACTGCAATGGTTGTATGGAGTACAAAAATCAGTCCAATATAAGCATTCTCAGTAATTCAGTTCTTACATAGATTACATTCAGATACGTCTGTGAAACCGTCTAAGACGATGGCTTTGTTCAGATTGCTTATTAGTTCTATATGCCTATTTATCATAAACTTTCAAATCTCTGAATTTTAATTCATTAAATGTGCTTGCATCAGCAGTGCATAGTTATCAGTAATCTTTAACCTCTTAAAATTAGATTATTTTCAAGAAAAGTATCAGAAGTGAGGAAACAAAATAAATCTATATGACAAAACAAAATTGGTACATGAAAACAATTAGGTTTTGTCTACCTGTATAAAGCGTGAAAAAAATACCAAAATACAGGAAGAGGTAAAGGTATCTTTCTAGCATACTAAAAATTAACATAAGAAGAGCACATAAAGGTGGGTAACAGCTGGGGGCTCCCTAAACAGGCAAAATTCAAATAATCCAGCGATTCTGCTTGTAAATGATTTTAAAGACCTATTTAGAGAGATTACAGGAGCTGACCAGAAAAGGATTAATAAATTATTAATGCAAACTATTCAACAATGAATGACTTATGCCTAATTGAGTAAGAAGGTATATTTAATAAAACAAACTACAGAAAATATATATTTCAGATTGGTTAGGAAATGCTGCAAGTCAAAAAATGGTTTATAGAAGTCTTCAAAATTTCAGAACTGTACTCCTTCATAAAAACATACACACTTTTATACATACATTTTACAAAGCTAGGTAAATGCACTATAGCCTTTAATGCACAGTAAAGAAAATATCTGTCTTCTAAAATGAGAAACTGCAAGACTATAGGATGTTATAGTTCATCTTGATACCAGTAACTTAAAACACCAAATGACAGTAGAGGGAAGAATGTCTGCTTAAGAAAGTAAAAAGGTGGCGCCTGTTTCCAACTTTAGACTCCTTTTGATGTCATCCTTACTCCATCTTTCTTTGGAGGCAACTTCTGCAGGAATTAACTACACAAGATGAGTTCTTAGGCCAGAAAAAGAGGTTGAGTACCTCAAATCATGCCTGTTTTGCTTTTCTTCCCCCCTGCTTCTCCAAAATGTATCAATTGGTATAATAAAAGACATATCTCTCCCTATACACATATCATTCGTATCTTTAAGCAATCACAGCTGTAACGTCACAAAGAAGCAGTCGTCCGCTAAGGATTACCAGGTCATTTTAGGACAGTAATAAGAGGTCTGAACAAACTATAAAATCCAATCCCAAACATAAATAGTTCCTGAAAATTTAATCAATTAAAGACAGCAGAGATTTTACAGCCTTTTTTATTTTACAAAACAGTGTAGGACAAAAAGGAGAAAACTCTGTAATGAGAGCTCTGTGCGTTCATAATAATGTCCGGCTATGATATTATCTGTCTTACCTTGGCATCCTGTTTAAATTTAAAGGCTATCCTTTTTTCCGATCCATACATATACATAACAAAAAACTCCCAAAAAATCTTGAGTCAAAATTCTAGCCTCAGTCCAACTGCAACTGAAGTAACAGAGAGAATGCCTTTGAACTAAATAACATTTGGTTCTCTGATTTTAACCTCAGTCTGGACTGATTTATTAACTGTAAGTAATGATCAAATCCTAGCTGCCAAATATCCATTCTTCTCCTCTATACTTCTTGGTGTGTTTTGTCAGTACCTTTGTGATGAAGGACTCCAAATGTGTTTATCAACACTTACAGAACAAAATTTGGCACTATTAGGAAACCCCTTCTGTTGGAAATTCTTTTTTTAATCTCAGTGAAAATACCATTTCTGAATGTGATTCATCAGACAGCAGAGTTGTTTCAGGATACATACAAATACAGAATATATCATGTGGCCTAGATGTGCATTACTTATTCTTATAATATCATTGCTGTATGTTAGAGGAATTAAAATCCTCACAGATATTTTTAATCCTTTCATCATTTTGTTGTATTCAACTCTCCTCTCTTCTCAAATTCCTCAAAAGTAAATTTTTCAGGACAGAGATCATCTTTTTCTAGTGTAGCTACAGTAGCTGGAACAGTGAGTGGCAACTATTTGAGTAGAATTTCTGGCTACAGCCCCCAAG
The DNA here is from genome assembly GCF_013368605.1 of Nyctibius grandis. NCBI lineage: Eukaryota > Metazoa > Chordata > Aves > Nyctibiiformes > Nyctibiidae > Nyctibius > Nyctibius grandis. The sequence continues at coordinate 42,214,499 of NC_090665.1, forward strand.
AGAAATAATCATTCTTTTCACCTGTAAAATCTTCCAACATTGGTATACTAGCATGTTGTTGTAATTTATCACATGTACACACCTTTCTTTTTTTCCCCCCAAATCTCAAATTAATCACTATTGCTACTAACACCTTTAAGGCCATTCTAGCTCAGAAGTAATCATGCACCTGAAGCACCATCTATTTAAAATACATGAAATACAATTTGGAGATGACATTTGTTCATCCAATTTCCGGTTCCACAGAGAACAAATTTAGCAAAATTGTAGATGGTGTTGTAAGGGCCATGGCTGAAGTTAATAGGAGACAAGCCCTGCCCAATAAAGAGCATTATCCAGAAACAGACAGCAGCCTGTGACATGTATATAATTAGAGAAATTGGAGGCTTTGCCCATGAGACCGTGTGTTCCACAGCAAATCCTATTTCCTTCATTCTCCCTTACAATAGTAAGTGTAATCATTGCATGATTATAGTCCTTACATACAACATACCAGTTTCTTTTTGTTTTTTTCCAATATTGGTGTTAATTGAATTCACTGAACAAATGACAAAAAACTTCACAGCTCTGATCTTATCAGACCAACTGACTTGCAAGTCAGAAACCATATAAAGAGACCAAAAGACCAAATTTTACATCTCACAGGTCTCTTATATGACGTCTTTTTTTTTCCACAAATACAAGTCATTAGCTATTTCTTTTGATTTTTTCTTGCTAAAAAAAACATAAAAATGACAACAAAAAATGTCTGATGTAGGAGTCTACGTCATAAGGAGGAAGAAGTTCATTTACTAATTTGGAAGTAAAAAAAAAATTCTACTAGGTGTACTGTAACATAAGGAAGTGAACATAAAAAAAAAAAAACAAATTTATCATAAAATTCTAAAACTAATTCTGAAAATATTAGGGTACTCACTGCTATGCTACAGAACTTAGCTCTATTACCTGCCCTGGTTACTGAAGCACAACAGTAACCTAAGACATAACAAGAGGAAGGAAGCAATCATTCTGAAAAAGGCTTATGTATGATAGTGAACAACAAATTAGGCATGAGTTTCCATAGCGATACAGCAACAAAAGGCTGCTGCAATTTTCATCTGTCTATACCGAGACAGTAACAAAGGGACTAGAGTCCCTTCTCTGTAAGCTGGGATGTTAGTGTACTCAGAATTGTCCATTCAATTTTAGTTCCACACTATAAAGAAAATATTGAAGGAACTGGAAGAGGAATAATAACAATAAAACCAAGAAGTTCTGCAAGAAACAAAACTACTAAGTGCTATGGATTTGGATTTCATGATTGGATTCTCTGGTACCTTAAAAATGCAAATTGCAATGAGTACTTTCTCCTATGCATCTCCTCTGTGGATTCTCTGATGTTTAATAAGAAATGATCTCACACTATAGCCTTTCTGCCAGTGGGAACACAGATGGGTCTCTTGCCCATCTGGCAGTCCGCTTTCCTGAAACTTACAGGAATTCCTGTCCAGTGGTGTTGAAACTGGCAAGAGTTAAGAAGCTATCGAGGGAGAAAGGAGAGGAGAAAGATCAGGAGCCACACAAAAAACTAGCAAGTAGACAGTGTGATCATATAAGCCTTGTTTCCCTGGGAAACCAGGCTAATTATCAGAGGGCTGGAAAGAGTCACTTATGATGAAAGTCCAAAGGCCCCAAAGCAGAAAAATACTTAAACACTTAAAGGTAAAATGCTCTATTGGATATAGGACTGAAAGAATCAAACATGATATAGCTAGGTTGTGACACAAATGATGAGGAATGTTATAATTTACAGAAATATAAATGTTAGCCAAGGGTGATGAGGATTTATTTGTACCAAGAGGAGCTATTACTAAGCAGAATTGCAACTGGGAATAGTGGGATTAAATAAAGGAAAGCTTTAGGCTAAATATCAAGCAACACTGTCAGTGAGATGAGTCTATGGAACAATTTTGAGACATAGGAAGTGGAAGCTCCATGGCTTAAGAAAATTAAAACTGGAATGTAAAAAACCTGTTCTCTACAGAACAATAAAGCATGGATGGTGAGGCTGGCAGGAATACCTAATAGGTCTTTCTTTTAATTTATCACTAGACTAATAACACAAAATACTACACTAAACATACTGTAAAAACTGCACTACTATCCTGTAGTAGAACTGAAACCTAAATCAGAAATACATACAGTACAATAATGTGTTCCTAGTGTTTGTATGGCTGTTGTTTTCACACTGTGTCTTTTTTGTTCACATTTTTGTCCATTTGTCCACTGCTGGATGTCAATGATTTGTCTGATGCAACAGGAGAAAAACAGATCATTTCTAAGTCAGATAATGAAAGGAGGTTTCTTGTTTTATCACGATAATATTGAAATCAGTTTCTTTGTGAGTAAAGCTTTAGTGTGAAATATCAAGCAAGACTGGAGATATTCTTATAATGAGAAGAAAATCTTCAACATATTTCCAAATCGAAGTAAATAAAGTTGTTTAAGAAACTGAAGCTGAAAGAAGAGGAACAATAAGAAGGAAATGTAATATATACAATATATAAAGCTAATAAAAGTAGCTACTCCCTTTGAGTCCTCATATGAACGGCTGAATTCAGACCAGAATCTGCCTTCTTACCACATCATCACCTATATGATACATCAAAAGTAAATATAATATTATACAGATAATTATTTATATAGAGTTATTAAAATATCTACTTTTACACATAAAGTGATCAAAGTTACTTGTGTATTAGTGCAACATTTTTAAGCAACGGTATGGGTTTCCTTGTTATTATTTTCTAGTAAAACATAAAAGAAAATAATCAAAATGCACAAACCAGATTATACAGTATGTTTGATGCAGCAGTTTCTAACATTCATTTAATATAGCTGAGCTGCAATGACTAATACTGCCCATGTCCGCTAGTACAAAGACCTAAAAAAGGTTCCAGACTAGATTACATTCACGCAGGTCTCATTTTAACGGAAATTGGAGAGATGAAAAAAAGATTATAGGAACACACATTATAAAAACAGACCTCACAAGTCAAACTTAATAGTGAAACCATTCTCTTTCATGTAGACAGCGATGAAAACAAATATCCTGTAAGCACTAGATATATATTGTATCTTTCTACCAGATCTCTTTGCCTCCTTGAGACAGATTCCCATTCATCTCACAACTATATAATTTGATCATAGTTGAGTAAGGCGCAGCAGGGGAAAGGGTCTGTCTGATAAAAGTATCAGGCTCCAGGAAGACAGATAAACAATTTCATGATTTCTAGTTGTAACAGGAATGGTACAGTAGTGGATATTAAGATATTAGTCTCGTAGGAATACAAATATCAAGCTTCTGCAGTTTCTTCTTTACTAAACATGCTTTCTTTCAATTAAGTGAAAATGATAGTCTGATTATGATAAACTAAGACAGAACACCAGAATAAAATGCAAGGTACGTTTTAAAAGTGGAACTGAATCTTTTTTGATTTGTCAATGTGAAAGTTAGTACAGAACTTTTTTTTTGGCTTAGTTTAAGACAAGTGAAAAAATAGAGCAAGGAAGATTCTTTCTCATGGGGTATTTTTACTGCAAAGAAACATTATTTAAAAGTAGGTGACACAGTTGCCTATCAAGTTGTTTCACATTTAAACCTCCTCTTTCACAAGGGACACACTGGCAGACAACTCCTCCTCTACTACAAGTCACTAGAGTAATGCCTGTTTGCAAAGCTACCTCGTTGTTCTGCATGTATTAAAAGAAGGGTTGAATGATAATATTTGAACAGCTATGATGGACTTCTTTTTCATATTAACACATATGTTTGGTTTGTATATATTAACACAAATACATAGCAGCCATTACTAATACAACTCCTGTTAGGTGGCAAATGTTACACTGTCTTTGTAATTACTCCTTGTCTTGGATAGCTGAAAAACATGGTGATATCCAGTCACGCTGATACCTGCTTTTACTTATAAAAATTCAAAGAACAAAAATATATTTTACAGCAAATTTTTAGTTACAAACCCTGGATGTCATCTTTTTTGTTTAAGAAAATATATTCTGGAGTAAGCAATTTTTAAAGCTACCATACTATCTAATTTAGTATCACTTACCTGTGATTCTTTTACGTTTTCAATGGTGAAGTTGAACCACACTCGAAAGCGTGGGTTACAGGTATCTGGTCTAATGAACAGGTCATACTCAAATTCTGTGATGTAGTCCACCCGCCCAAGGTTACCTACCAAGAATATATGAAAAAGAATGCATTTTAATGAATGACTGATAACTCTCTAGGTACTACACTGAGAAAAGTTTTAAAAACTTCTACCTCTGCTGGTTAAAATATATGAGTATATTAAGCCTTACAACAGTTCAGAATTATTTTTAAAAGACTTAATCGTAGTCACAAAATAAAATACATACCAGTAAGCTACATGCATATGAATACACTAAAAATAGAGACAACATGGATTTTTATTATTATCTGAGTATTCCAGTTAAGTGTCCTAACATCCTTTTAATTGTTTCCTCTTATTTTTTTTCCCACTTTGCTGATAATGTCTCTGCACCTCTTTTAGCCTCCACTCATACGGATTTCTTTCTTTCCATTTGCCACTCATGTTCAAGCACCTCTAAGATTAAAGATTCCCCAGATTTCCACCTGGCCCCTCTGGCTGGTGTTCTGAGCATCCCTCTTTCCCCTCAGATGAGCTAGCCTTCATCTCCTTTGTGATTCAAAAGCTACTTTATTACTTTTCCTTTACCATTTTCAGCCACTATCACTTCCTTCCAAAGACACAAACAAGGCTGTAAGTTTTCGTCTCAGCTTTTTCCTGGTGAATTTCATGGAATAATATTTTTAAATATAGTCAGAGCTACATTGTCCCCTATGGCGTTATTCAGCAAGCAACCACACTGGCTATAGAAACATAGTTCAGCACTGGGAAAACTTGCTAAGTGCTTTCAAATTGCTAAATTGGCATTTTTCCTTTAAAGTGTACCAAGATTTTTAAAGACAGGGTTTAGACTGTCCATTTCATTTATACACGACTAAAATAAGACTTCACATTTTCCCAACCCAACCTAAAACCCTTCTCATCAGGTCTTGTAAGACAGGGCCATGCTTTAGCTCACATGCTAAATTATACTTATTTTAAAAAATAGCACTGTAGGATGACCTGGTTTGTGGTTGCAGATATATTTTTGGGTTTAGGTATATATTTTTGGGTTGGATATATACTGTTGGGTTCAACCAGTTATTTATAATGCTGTTTGAGTTAAACAATTCCCTCCTCAGCAAGCCCCATTTCAGTCAGTATGATTGTTCATTGGTAAAAGAAACAGGAAAAAAACATTTTCAACTCTGTTCATCAATATATTTGCAGGATTTCTTCCTTATCCTAAATTGTTTCTGGCTTTACTAATTGAACATTTTTAATCTTCCCTATTTTTAATGTTATCCTCTACTTTCCTACCCACATTCTTCTTTTCAGAAGAAAATTCTCTTCACTGATTCCCTCCGCAGAAAACCGCTTCACGCTAACAATCTGTTCCTAAACACTTGCCTGAAGGATACATTTGGCATGTGAAATATTTGAAAAAAAAAAACACAAACCAGCAATATTGTAGAGCTGGAACACCTTTGCCAAATATAAATAATGTCATCTGCTGCATAGGTGCCCGTGCGCAGGTGCCGGCAGCGGGGCCTGCAGGCCTGAGCAATCTGAGCAGAGGCTGGGGCTGCCCCATGCCCGTCACAGCCGGTTCCGGACGGTTCCAGATGGTTCTGGAATGGCCTCTGCCAGGGCACAGCCCAGCCCCTCAGCCGAGGTGGCGGCGCCTCAGTGAAAGCGCTTTTAAGGAAGGGCAAAAGTGCCACGCAGGCAGCGAGGAGGGAGGGAGCCTGAGGAGCACCAGGCCCCAAGGAGAAGGCGGGAAGGGTGCCCGGGCAGGGGCCCCGCTGCACCCTGTGGAGAGAGGCTGGAGCAGGAGGATATTTCCTGAAGGAGCACTGGCCCACGGAGGAGCCACGCTGGAGCAGGCTGTCCTGACAGGAACTGCGGCCCGTGGGCAGGGTCCAGGCTGGAGCAGGGGAAGAGCATGAGGAGGGAGGAGAAGCAGAGAGGAGCTGTTATGGACTGACCGCAGCCCCCCATCCCCTGCGCTGCCCATTGTGGGGAGTCAGGAACGAAGGAGTGAAGTTCATCCTGGGAAACAGGGAAGGATCTGGGGAAGGTGTTTTAATTTCTCCTTGTTTCTCACTATCCAAACCTATTTTAGCTGGCAATAAATTAGTTTTCCCCCAGTCGAGTCTGTTTTGCCTGTGATGGCAATTGCTGAGTGATCTCCCTGTCTTTATCTGGACCCACAAGCTTTTTCATCTTATTTTCTCACCCCATCCTGTTGAGGAGGGTGAGTGAGAGAGCAGTTGGGTGGGCGTCTAGCTGCCAGCCAAGGTCAACCCACTGCATCTGCTTGACTTTAGGTTAAGTCCCTTACTTATCTAAGTGCACTTTCTGCCACAGGGGTCAAACCCATCACTGTTATTCACAACAACACAACTCAAATCTTAACGTAAACTATTAATTATTTCCTACGGATTATTATCCAAAGTAAATAAGAGTGGTAAAATCAAGCTCTTGCATTGTAATACCTTTAATTAAAGGACTTTGTTTTACTGTATTTTTCATTAAATATCATGAACATATGACATATTTTTGGGAAAATAGGATTCCTCATGTATTTCAGAATTTAGGTGGTCGAAGCTGTTCAACCACATAGGTTGGATTACAGTTACCTCACAAGTCACAGTTTAAGCTCTCTCTGGACAAAGCTTAATGCATGAGTGCCCAGAGTCACTTCAACCTGAGCTGTGCATGTGATGCTGGTGGATCCCCTAAGATTAAGGCAGCAGGCTGGATAAACACAGACTGCGGACTAGGTCCAGCTTGTAAACTGCCAAGTATACATGGCTCCCAATGATCCCAGCAACTCCAGATATGGATTAAGGTATCTGCAACACAGACCAGAGGTGCAAATTTTGATTGAATTACTTCCAATGAAAGACAGAAAAGCAATTAAATTTATATTTTATGTTGAAAGATCATTAAAAAGTTGTACTGCAAAGCATAGGAAACTAAAAGATTATTAAGTAAATAAATAAAAACAGGGCAAAATGAGACCTTGATTTATGACTTATTGCACATTTCAGCTTCTTTTTCAACGTCAAACTGATCTGAACTGTACAGGGGACAGATGGCCCACTCAGAACTAATTTATGGAGTCCATAGGATCCCTAAACTAGCACTGGAGAGTAGTACCGCTGTCAGTGAAATCACTGGTGGTGAAAAGCTGGTATGCTGGAATTACTTAAGGCCAGTCTACTCTGGAAAACCTATATACCTGTCTCAAATCCAGCAGAACATTTAACAATTTAATCATTGTGTGCACGATTCCTGGGACTCGCCACACTGTTTTCTCTCTTTATCTGTAATACTTTATTTGATTACTCTTAATGCAGTATTTTTTCCTTTTCTGAATTGTATCTCACTTTACTCCTTTTTGCCTACGGAACTGCCTCTTACTGGGCTCCTTCATACTACACGTCAGCTGCCATAGTCACCTGCAGCCATTTGCAGCTTAGTATCATTTGTACATTTCATTAGCACACTATTTCTTCTCTGTCTTCCAGATGCTAAATAGGCTCAACCTAACAGTAATGCCTTCGGTAACCAATTCAACAAGTTCCTCGTGCTCAATAGACTATTGTTTGTAATATCACAGCCTTTACTCACAATCTGTCAGCCTAATTTCAACCCACATAGCAATGTCATTAAACAAGACAGCAGTTTTGGTACAAAGAAGCCTAGAACTGTAAGAACAAAACACTTCCTTGCTTTAAGAGATGCTTTGTAGAAAAGTGATAATGCCACTGAAAAACATTTTTTGGTGTCCAAGTAAGGATATAAACTTCCCAATATTCATCTCATAAACAATTTAGCAATTTTATGTACTGCCTTCACACTGCTGTAATCATGGGAAACAGATTTATTCTAATGAGTGAGAATTATATTCCAATAGCACAGGTAACACAGTAAAATGCATTAGAAACTATGAAACAGGAACTAAACATTGATTACACTATTCCATTTAGCCCTTGTATCATTTTAATATTTTAATATTGAAAATAAACATTTTTTTCTAAAGTGCAAAAAACTTGTAAACTGCTTTTATTTTTTAATAGCTCTATAAGGTTCCTTAAAATGTCTCTTTTCTTTTTTTGTTAAATGTATAGCAAGAGAGAAAACTGTTTAATGAATGGTTAGACAGTAAGTTCCTCCTATGTCACAGGGACCTCTGTGCAATTACGTAATACACAGACTCTGCTTTGCAGTACCTCAAGTGGAGAGTTTCTGTGACGAAATGATAAATTTCAGAGAAAGGCAGACAGCACCAGTTTCATATAATGCACCTACCAACAGTTTTCAGTCTCGATACAACTGCTGTAAGACCCTTCACGTGCATGGTTTTTATTCCATGTACAATGCTAGTCTGTTAATTTGTGATACCAGTAAGAGAGTCTGTTCATAACCATATTGGTTAAGTACATCCTTTTAAAATCAAAGAAAAAAGACTTAAAACATCAGCTTTGCTTGACTTTACTTTGGGTTCATGCCCACGTGAAACCATCACCACTCCATTCAGCAAATAGAGAAGTTGGATCTATGAGACTACACATTATTTTTTAAAGCATCATCACTCCATAATTTGTGATTTGCATTATATTTGGGGGTTAACATTATAAAACATAAGATATTAATAATGTTATTTAAGATACATGTAAAATTAATGAACAGATTGAGAAATGTGATCTGCAAGGAAAAGGCGCCCCACAACATTACGAGCAGTAAGATCTGAACTTACTGGCATTCTAAGACATTTCTTGTTTCATTTTTTTTTCTTACAGTTTGGGTGCACGTCTGGTTGTCAAATGGCTGACTATATCTTAAAAGTAAAATAAGCAATTTATTGGAGAAGCCAGCACTTTACAAAACATTATGGATTTTTTTTCTCCTATGCACTCTGAAATTAGTTGCGGGGCTGGGGGAAGGGGGTCCTATTATTCTTTTACTTTACAGAAATACTGGCACAGATCTTTTTTAAACTGATGGGAAGATGTGAACAAATCAAATTCCCAAATGTCTATAAACTGACTTTCACTTAGCCTTGGGGTTTGTTTTTAAGACATGCTCAATTTTCAGTCACAGTTCTGCTCAATACTCTCAGCATACTGAGAAAAGGAGAGACATATTTTTCTTTAATCATTCAAGCTGAAATTCTTAATTATATTTGCTTAAATTGCTTTACAGAGTAATTTTTAGTGCAATACTCTCAAAATGTGAATAGTGAAAGGGGTCAATAGCATGTTTCAAGTTTCTTTAAAAGTCAGAAAAAAGCCGTGTGGTACTATTTTATTAATCATGCAACATACACTTAGTCCTCATAAAATATTAATGTATATTGCTTCCTACATCAATAAAAAGTGTACTTTACACAAAGAAAGAAAACCTGCTTAAGAAAACGCTAGCTAAACTTATGAAGCGTTCTAACAATTATCATAAAAATGCTAGAAAAGAAAATATAGATATGTTAAGCAATCCTAAAATCTTCTTAAACCACACATTGTGCTTTCCTACAGAGAATTTTAAGATGAAAAATAGACCTTGAGGGTCTTAGACAAGCCTGAGGCAATATAAAGAAAAAGGTCAAACACTCTGCTAAAAAGGACCGTTATCTTCAGAACAACAACTTATCAGCCAGCTTGCAGCCCTGCTTATTTACAGTTATTGGTCCCAGAGGAAGTGCACTTCAGCGCAGGGCGCGATTACTTTGTAATGAGTTTGCCAGAAATGGTAAAGGAAACTAATTTGTAACAATGTGCTGTTCCCTGCACATGAACTTTCTCAGACACTTTTTTTGTCCAGCAATGAATAACTAACTTCAGCCTCCCTAATAAGCAGTGAAAACAGAAGTGCACTAAAAACGACCAAGTCGTAAGCCTGAATGTGCTGAAATATCAGTGATTATCCCTCTCAGCTGTCCATTACAGTACTCATGATGACCACCAATTCCCCTGTGGTGGATATATAGAATGCAGGTTTCAGGGGGTGGATTTGCACATGAAAATTAACACCATTTGGAAGAAAATAGCCTGCACCTGTCACAGATTAGCAACAAAAGGTCAAATGCCTCCTTTTACACCTAGAGCACTTGCATATTGTATGCCTTGCTTATAGGAGCCTAATTCTAGTTTCTTAATTCAGAAAAGTAAGCACCATGGTGAACTGAGGAGAAAAAAGAATTAAATCTCGGCTAAAAGCTATCAATAGATCTATCGATCAAGATACATATGAATGGAAGTGGCTGAGGCAATCTCTGTCTCTAAAAGAGGTAGTTTTTCAAAAGAGAATTACACAAAGTGCTCTTCTGTTTTTGTCAATATGCTGCCAGGTTTTGAAATACTATTTTTCATCCACACAATAAAAATCTTGACAAGTAAGCAATAGAAAATCACTAATACACTTGCAGCTGCATTTCAATCTATACAAATTCTTTAAACAAAAACAACCAAGGAACAGATTGGAATATACATCATTTTCACCAGTTGAACCTGGGATCAAGTCCAAGATAGACAAAAAGTATTAATCTATATTTTCATGCAACTCTGTATTTCACAAAATAAGGTGAAATGTGGAACATGGAATACCCTCAATGGAATTTATTCTTAAAGATCACAGAACACATTGAGTTGATAATGCAAAGAAATTTTATTGATACATTCTAAATGGAACAGGAACTACAGGGACTGAGATCTGTAAAAACTTCTCTTGAGTGAAAGATTAGATATCTTCTGAAAGGAGTGCATCTAAGAATATCAGTTGTAAATTCCCACTGGCTTTATGGTCTTCGTCTGTGAAAGGAATTTATAAAAAATAGTTCGGTGAGAAGTCCTAAAGAACTTCTAAACAGCATTTGATTTTTAAATAGGAAAAAATCTAATGAAATAGTCATGATCTCTGAAAACCTGTGACCGTTTTTGCATCATCTCCTGGACTCCTGCCCAAAGCATATGTCAAATCAAGATTTCTGAAACTGCAAAGCACATCATTTGAATAAAAAGAAAATACCATAAAAACCACATATACAGCACCCTGTAAATTAAAGTATACTTTAAATTATTAAAATTGCACATATTAAGCTCTGCAATATAAAGTAATATCTACACTGCTACAGTTGTTTAAAACAACGTTTTGGAAAAAAAACCCTCAATACTTTTCAACAATAAAGTATTCTTTTAAGAACCTGACATTTCACTTAAAACAACAGCAATGCTCATGACTCAGCTTTCAGTCAAAATCCAAATCGCCTTTGAAAAATGTTCAAGACTATCAAATAGGCAAAGCATTTCAAAAGTACATGGCTTGAGAAGCTGGATGCTTCAGACTTGTATTTGTAGTCTCTTTTCTATCCTCCCTCCTCAATTAAGGAAGTTGAAATTGCTGTGTTTCCATTATGTTTTATGTTTTTATCAATAGTGACATCCAAAGGACAGTAAATCAGTAGCTTTTGTGAATCTTTTTTGTGCAAAAGATTGTACGGGAACAATGACTATCCTAGCTCTTGGCAGCAATTGGGAAAAGGCCAGCTCCCATCACAGGAAAGGGTAAACTCAGATGTACATATTAATGCATAACTCACAGAGGCTTAGCAATTCTGATCGAGTTTTTATTGTAATTAGACAATGTGATAAAATCTAATTGTGACTGACAGCACATGAAAATTCTAGCTTTTACACTTTTCTTGTTTATCTATGAATATAGCATTAAAATAAATTTTATTGATCTTTTGGATATAGAAGAGTTATGAGTCTCCATTCGTTTGTTTGTTTCACTACCTAATGATTCAGCAACAATATGGAGAAGAGCAGTGAACGCAAAACTTATAAATGCTCTTAACCTTTCCAACTATCCTATTTGTTTTGGTGCAACAATATTGATTTCAATAGTGTTGCTCCTAATTCATAACAATGAGAGCACGATATGATTTTCCACACCTTTTCAGGATCACAGTCTGAGTTCCACTCTTTCCAATATTTTTCCTCACAAATGATGTAAGTAAGGTGCACTAGAGCCATTTCCTAAGAGCATTCGGCCCATAATATCTGGGATCACAGTTACAATTTCTCAGTGGTCCCAAATAAGTGCAATGAATAAATCTATAATTCCTTTCTATTGGGTTAAATTGAGAAATGTTAATGACTAAAACACACACAGGAGTTTTATAAATTAGAGTAGGAGGCAAAATTTATCACCCACAGCAGCTAATCTGAATCATTAGGTTAAAAGAAAGGTGTGGGACTAGCCTCTCTATGAAGTGAAAAGGGTACAAGGCCATTTTTAAGCAAGCCAAAGAATTGTCTTCCACACAGAAAATTAAGGGAACTGGAAACCTTTCAGAAAGAAGGACTGATTGAAAAAGGTATAAACCAACTTAAATTTATTAGTTGAATTTAAAAGACAACAAAGTTGAGGGGGACGATGCTGTGATTTATTTTCTTCTACTAAAAACAGTTACAAAATATTCTCATATTTTAGCAATCTGGACAGTGTCATCAATGGATAGTTTTAGTATGAGTTCTTCCTTTCAGAAAAACATACTTGTCTTGGTCACCGGTGTTTGTGTGAAGGGGGAAGGGGGAATACAAGGATTAAAATTTATTGAGCAGTATTTTTGAGGCTCCTCCTGCAATGAGGATACTATTTCAGATTTCACAATATAAATAATTTCAAAGTTCTAGCATGTGTTAATCCCAAAGGCCACCTACTTACATCACTTGCAACTTTCCTTTAAAGATAATACAGAAGAGAAAACAATACCATTTAGAAAGACAACACAAGCAACTACAAGAACTGGAATATTTTCTGTCTTTTTATGTTCATTAACAGGAGCAGTCTTAATGATGATCCCAGTTTAGAGCACAATGAAAAACAGCAACAAGGAATCCTAAAGATTTAGTGATCATCATTGCTCAAAAACCACTATGAGCAAAACAGCACAACATACAAGCGACAGACATCCCAATATACTACAAATATCATTGTGGAAACAGCGGGTTTACTTATGTATAAAGAAATTATATAATAAAATCTTGCTGAAGGAATTCAATAGTTTTGATCAAATGAGATTGATATTTAATCACTTGCAGCCAAAGAGGCTTATTTCAAAATTGCCCTTATCAATAAATACTGATGCTTTCAGTTAAAGGACCTAAAAACCCGCAGCTGTAAAGAATAAAATGTCAATGTTCACTGTGTAGGGAAATTGTAAAGGATGGATAAAATTGAGTCAGTCTCTTGACTCCTTCTCTCGCCTCTGTGAGATTCTTATGAATTACAAAAATATCAGTAGAGCCCAAGACTGCAGGACAAATTCTCCAAACAAAGTCACAAAATCATGTAAATACAGAAACTGGCAGCAGTAAAGTAGCAGTAGCAGGGAGTGTCGAGAATGCTGAAAAATCAGAGATGGCCATTGCACACCCACTACACCAAAACGACCAAATCCCCAGAAAAACAGTAGACTACTGATTTCTCTGCTCTCTCTTTATCAATTCCCCAAAGCCTTCCCATGACAGATGGGCAGTTATTTATCCATGGCAGTGAACCTTTGTTAAAGGAAAATCAGAATACAAAGAGGTTTTGTATTAGTGTCATGAAACTCAGCTTTCTCTGTGCTATCAAAATGGGCACCTCAGGACTATGTATGTATGACATCTTTCAAAGTGAAGCTCTTAAAGGAAAAGCATTTGGGGAAATTTCTGTTTGGAAGTCACTTAGCATATAATGGGTGCTATCCTAAATAAATAATTGATAAGTTAATAAATAAATTATAACAATGTCTGCAGCCTTAACCACAGAAGCAACCACCAAGGCAGATCAGGGAAAATGAGCTACTGTACCACAGTGGGATGTACTGTTATTGGTGTCTAGCAGGGAGAAACGCATCTCTCAATACTTACCTTGTTACTTGTTGACCGGCTGCTCAATGTACAGCACTGAAATCTGGTGCTACCTATTGCCTCTCATGTACAACATTCTCGTATTTACCTGCTGCCTAGACATCACAGGTGTGCAAGTGACACATTACAAATGGTTTAAAATGTTAAAAGCTGCATATTCTATATTCTTAAGTACATTACAGTAGCACTACTTATGTAATGCTTCCTACTCAATATAGTCATCATTTTCCAATGACTATAAGAATTCTAGCAATGCAAAAGGCAAAACAGTTCTTTCATCCTACAAGTGAGGATATTCCAGTTGATTTATTGCTGTACGGTAATGCTGTAATTGTGCATTTGGCCTAGTTTGGTGCCTGATACATGAAATCACCATTTTTCCAGGGGAATCCTTCCACAGTATAACTACAAATCGCCAATTGAGGAAAATTAATTGATGGAAACCTCAATCAGCCCGGAGACCTATAGTTAAATTATATTTTCAAGGATCTCTCCAAAGTCATCAGAGTTGTAAATAAATTTGCTTTTTTTTTATTAAAAAGAAAAAGAAGAGTATTAATGCAAAGGCTCCAGGTATTGTCTTATAAAAGAATCTTGTTTTTTGAGATGGATCCTGAATAAGAACCTTAACTAATAAATTACTGATTTTATAGCTAAAACTTTCCTTCTGTATCTTATACAAATATTTCCTTGAACAATGGTACTGTAAGGATAGACTTTCAGTCTATCTGAATAATATCTGTCCTATATACAGCTTTTGTAGAAGAAGCAATCTTATTTTAGTTTATTATGAAACTGAGTTTGGTTCTCTATGCCATTATCAATCTAGTCACAAAAAGAGTTTGGGGCTAGAAATGTTATTCTCATTCAATACATTAATCCCATTATTTCATTGCCTAGAAGTGAAATCTTATAACGTAATCTCCATGATAAAATTTACGGAGAGACTTCCATGCAGCCTAGGTGCATTTTTAGCCATTTCATCAGATTAGATTGATACACAACTTCACTGTTCACCTACTCCTCCACTGTAGTTCCTAGTCTGATGTGCTTTTGTAGAACAAGGTGATTTCTATATTTTTCTCTTTATTATACAGCATTTTGATCATTCTGTAGGTAATGGAACTTGTTCCTGTATTTTCACTTATATAATTTTCTGACTCCTGTGCCTTGCTTTTTTCCTTTCCTCCAGTCACCAGCCTGTTCTGGAAGCCCTCCTTGACTTCCAGTCTTACCAATAACTATAAAATGCCAATACTGTTTATATCGTAGCTTTACTCCAATGTACTATATATAATTAAGTAGTACCAAGGAGCTACATTACGTTGGTTTGTTTTTATAATACTGATAGAATTGGTAGCAGGCTTTCTTAACTGTACCCACATGGATGTAACAGAAAACTGCTTACCCTCATTTATTTTTCTTTAGTTAAAGCTTAAATTAGACCTTAAAAAACTGTCTAGTTGCTGTTATTTTTTCAATCAGAAGTGATAATTTAAATATTGACACTTTAGATGGCACCAGCATGTTTTTGTCTTCTGCTATGGTAAGAATATTTTATTATATCTGAATGTCTGTCTTAATTTTGTTAGGGTTTTTTTTTTTCATTTTGCCAGATCCGGAAGCATTTCCTTTTATTTCAAAGTATTTCTATGTTTGTAGTAAATTAAACATTAATCTTTCTCTGCAAATGTCAAGTGATATTTAAATGTTTTTTGGCAGATAAATGATTATTAATATTAATGCAATAAAATCACAGCTCTTTGTCCTTTCTTTGATATTTAAGAAAAAATTAAGAATGTCAAAACAGTTCTGCAAAAAGAGAATTCATTGGTATACCATCCACTCTTCATTAGCCTGAGAGGTAAAAAATTACTGATCTTGTGAGACAATGTGTTTATAGAATCAGAAAGGGTTGAAAATGAATTACTCTATCAGTGGTAGAGTGTGTATCACTTCAATGTGAAAATGCCTTGTTAAAGTTCATTTTAATTTAAAGCCCCCTTTTTGTCATTCAAAAAGCTTTAGCACAATGAAAGAGTCTTTGTCACTTTGATAATTAGCCCCTCTTGCACTAAATGAGAATAAAATCTGATCAGAAGTCCATACAGGCAAGGTCATAAATCAAACAGAAAAGCTCCACGAACAGTCCTGTAAGATGTCCAAAGGCACACACAGCTTGGAATTAAAGCACTGTAGTCAGGATCCACTCCCAGAAACACAGCACAAAAAAGCCCCAATAATATCTGTTTGACAGGCTAAATTTATCTCCATATTCTGTAGCCCTATAAACACATTTTGCTGTTTAGATACAAAAGCAATTTCAGCACCAAGGACAACTCAGGCAAGCAAACAGCTGTTAAAGTACTACTATTACCATTTGCCAACCAAAGTAAAATTAATTTAACTTAATGCTCTTCACTTCTAACTGTATTAGGAAAAGAAGAAGAAAAAAAAGCCATATATGTTAATTGTCATGAAGCAGGAACAAAAACTATATTAACAGATAAAACTCCTTAGGAGACAAAGTTTAATCTTATACACACAAGTGAGTATACAGCCCAGCTCAAATGTGAACTGGATTTTATTCAACTTATTTTCATTTTCAGATGAAAGCTGAAAGATATTTTGAAAGATGTAATAAAATTCTCAACCTTGGACAGTTATGGCAAGAGTGACAGCACATCACTCTCTCTACTCAAGGATCATCAGAATACCAACAGGAATCCAAGCCATCGACATATTATTTTACTCCCCATGTTAACACAACGTGAGGATTTCATCAGCAAATGATGCCTAAAACATGGGGAGAGTGGAGGGCAAGGAGAGGGCAAGGTAGGAAGTCAAGGGGAAGACTGTTATAAAGAGGCAGTCGGCAATGAAATTATGTATTCTAGAACAGATGTACTTTTTACAATTCGCTGTAATGTGTTAACGTTAAATGCTAATTTTAAATATTAATCAGCTGAGAATTATTTGTAAAATAGCTACATCAATACAAACAGGAATTTTCATGAAAACACATTCATATCCATAAAGTATAAATATACGTTTAGACATTTGGATATATTTCTACCTTGAAATACATTGCTGTGTACATTAAAAATGTGCAACTTTCCTTTATGAGCTTTTGTTTTCTAACAATATTTTCTCTGCAGAACCAACCTGTTAAGGTCATGTCTCTAGCCATGTAAACACCAAACCACTTTCAAAGTAATGGCTTGGTTGGAGGGTGTAGGTGGTTACATGTCTGTCATATGTTCCCAAATTTCAGGTTACATTAGTCACACAACGATCATAAGTAATTTGATTCCACATATTTAGGAGACACATGAAAATTGGTCTCCTAAGCAACAGACTGAAGAGCATTAGTGTGACAAAAAGAGAGTAACACAAGGTAGTGAGGACACAAGTGAGTGTCCTCTTGGATCCAGCCACCTGTGCTTGAGTCACAAAAAAAATGTAATTTGCCTTGTCTATCAAACATACAGGCATCTCAAAAGTACAAACTGCAAACTACTGTAGAAGCAAACCAAGCCTGGGAACTGTGACGAGGGAATGCAGGTGATTAAAGAAAGAAAATGGATTTAAGATGGATGGGATGAGAATCTGAGTCAGACATATTATTGAAATTGAACTGCCTAGATCTTTTTCTTATAAGTGAGTACTCCAAAAAGCCAATAAAGCTTTTAAACAAAAAGCAGGGTTTTTTACTATATTATAAACTAGATTAATTGGCTTTTAAATAAAGAAAACTCAAAATGACTAAGTAAGAAGGAATAAAAATCAAAACAGATCTCCCCTGCCCACTGTGCCCCTACAAGCAGATACTGTTACCACAATTGCCTTTAGCTTCCTCCTCAGTGAACTTGCTAGAATTGCAACAAGTTCTAGATAGCCTCCACTGGATCCGCAGGAAAATACTGTCACCTCTACGGCCAACCCTGTATCTGTTCCTTGTATTTCTCAACAGTTTCACAGTCTCCAGGTGCTCCAGCCTCCCAGCTTGCTGCACCCTCACCCTCAGTCTCCTGCCCACGCCACTCTGTGCTCTGAAAGCATTTCACTTCTGAGCAGACTCAGCAGCTCTCAATGGAGGGTGAAATCTCCCCTCCCTCTAGGTGGTTCCACTTTGCTCTGTTACTTCTCTTTTGACAGAGCACAAATGAAACAAATAACACCTCTTTCAATGGGTTTAAACAGAAAACTTCAACTTCTTCAAATCAACATTGTGAAAGACACCTCCAAACCTCCTCTCTGAGCCTCCCTAACATCTCCTGATTCTCACATACTACATGTCCACGTGGGGACAATTCAAGTGCTACAGTCAATCAAATAACTCATAATATTAGGTAGATCCTTCTCAGCATGCCTTTAGTATTCAGCTCCTTCACACCTCTTCATGAAAGGGAAAGAGGATACCAAAGGAGAGCCTTTGTAACCAAGGATTTCAGATCATCCCTCTTCCCCCATGCCAACAAAATCTCATACCTTCTCTTACTTTTGCTGTTACTTTTCACCTCTATCTTCAACACACAAAATCCCAGAGGAAACTACGACTTTAAAAGTCCTATGAAATATTAATATTATTTTAAGTCCCACTTCTTAACCAAATTCTTAACCAAATGCTGCCGCTACAGTGGAAAAAAACCCAGCACCTCTGCCAACTGAGTCTTAATACAGCCAATGCCTTTCTGACTGTCAAAACTGGGAATTACTACAACTGAAACATCCTGAAGAAACAGCTCTTTATATTGCAGCTATATTAGCAGGCAATTAACGGGAGCCAGAGACCCAAAGGTGGGTGGAAGGGTATAAGACATGGAGACAGGATGAGGACTACATCCATGAAACAGGCAAGTAAGCTCCTTCTAGCTAGGCTAATAGGAAAACCAGAGCTTCTGGAAGAGAAAATGTGGCCTCACAATTTATAGGCATGTTCTTAGCTTCTCTTTCTGAGTCTTTCCATCATACTGCAGATCTGATCTCCGTCCACCTGCTAAGACAGACAGGTAGCACTTGGTCTTACAGATAACAGTTTGTCCCTAATGAGGAGGCACATAATCTTAATCCTTCACTAGGTCTTCAGCTGAGATGCCTTGATCTTTGTAATGTTTATTCTGCATTAAGAAAGAAATCATTAAGACAAGAGCAGACCAATTATTCTCATATTACTCATGTCTATACACAGGCTGAAGTGCAGGGTATAGTCAGAGGCATATTTGAGTCAATAAGCTATTTGCAAAACCTTGGATGGTGAGCTAAGTGGGAGGTTTGGGCTATATAAAGGCATGGTCTGCAGAGACGCTCCTATGTTAATAGACAAAGTCAATCACACCACTTACTTTTTTCTGCTCTGCTAGCAATTCTTTGATATCCAGAAGTTTCTAGCCTATCAAGATGCCCAGCTAAGCTTGATTTAGGATTCTAATTAAGTGGATTAAAATTAAATTTTCTTTTATTTGACTGTATCTCCAAATTCATTCTCACTGGGTCTGTGTTTGGACCGTATTTTTCAAAAAAGAAAGAAAAAAATTAAAAAATATGTATATTTTCAAAACAGACAAAATCTTCTTACAAGTTATTTCACAAAACCAGAAAACAAATCAATACTTCTAAAGCAATTAGTACTTAAATCACGATACAGCAATTGTTGAGCTACATTATTGTTTCTCGTGGACATGAAGTGACCTTGGTCAATTATGTAGTTCAAATGTTGCTTTTGAGTCTTCAAAAGCACTGACACACACACATTTAGCAGTACTGCTCTATTCAAAATTAGTCTTATTGGATTTCTAAAGAGAGGTGCCACTTTACCTCTACTTATGTAAAAACATGAAGAGGTATCAAACCTTTTCAATTAAAACAAATGACAAAACCCACTACTTTTGTTATATACTGTATTGTACTTCTAACAGTACACCCTGTCAGTGAATCCATAGCAAGGTCATTTTATACCAAAATCTAATCTTAAAAATAATTCTTTCTTCTCATATGAGAAGCTGCTGGGGTATTAATATAAGTCCTTTAGCACATAAAACATGTTAACTATGAGATAAAAGGGTTAATTAAAATTACTTCTTTAAATACACGCAAGGTTAATTTCAATTTTGAGTTTGAACCTATATGCATACACTTTGCAACACATTCGTAATGACATACAAAAATCTTTTTCTCTATTAAATGCATTAGAAAGATTTATTACATCATGGAACATTGTGCAAGCAGTTGGATAACAAAACAATTATCACCTTAAGAAGTAAGTAATCATTCATGGTTCCTAATTTTAATAATATTCTAGCTCTTTAACTTTTATAACATGTACTTCTTTATTTATTTACTTAGAAATAAAAATGTAAATATTTAGTGTCTTAGTAGAGTAATTTTTAAATGTTACTATCAATAGTGAAAAACTTTTAAATAAACGATGTATTACCACATCACTAGCTTTATCCAAATAAACACACTTTTTTCAAAAGCCAGACTTCAAAATCAGGAACTTATAAAGTCTTTGTCTTCATTTTCACTTTTTTACCATAATGACATGAAAGCATTACCTGTGACTGAAAGAAGACTTCCTGTCATACTGCTGATGTGCAAGGGAGTCAGGAACAGAAGGACCTTTTGCTTTTGAACATCCCAGACTCACAAGAAAAATGGCAGCCCCGTTGTCCACTCGAAGGATGGAAATAGTTTATAATTTAGGAATTACAACTAAAATCAAAGAGACTTCTAATTCTGAACAGGTGGGCAGCTTCCTATAGTTCACTAGGATGGCAGGAGTCTTGTAAATATCAATTTATAAACAAAAATATTTCTTTTACAAATGAGAATATAATAGGGGGTATCAGGAAACCTGAAGAATTATCAGGCATATTTTGATTTTTTAAAAAAACTAATCTTTTGTAACCAGCAAATTCATTTTGTTAAGCGCATACAAAACTTCACTTGCAAAAAACAATTCTATACATGCTGAGGGATTTGGTACCTGCAGAACCAGGGATTACACAGTCACATGGACATCAGTATCTTTCATTTTTCCCCTTTCTCTCTCATTATTTTTTGCATATGCTTGCTGTATCTGACTGCAGATAAGGCCTAGAACCCAACCTGAAACAGAACCCACACAGACAGACCTTAGCCTGAACACACTCTGTTAAAATTCTGTGGTTCAAAGTAGCACCACCTGTGTGTATCATACAACAGGACAACTACACTGGCTAGTACTCTCATAAGGAACTGAGACGCCACATTCCTCTGCAAAGCAGTTGACATAATGACACCCAAACCATATTAGGCCATTTTTCTGCTATCACATCTGGCAAACAATAATAAAAATGCAGTAATGATTGGCTAATAAATTTTTTGGCTCTATTACTGCAAGACAAGATTATTTTATAGGACTAAAACACGTTAATTAAGTATACTACTAATAAATAAGTTTCTTTTATTTGGTTAGATTTTCTTGGTCTTTAAATCTTTCTGCAAGATCTGAAATAATTCACAAACTATATCTTTTCAAATGTAGTAACCACAGTAAAATCAAAAATCACCCTGGATTGCATTGATCAGCCTCTACTTAATTTTCTCCACATTTTCTAATTCATACACTTTGGAAATTTATTTTGCTAAAATATACTAGCCTATATTTGCTATCACTATGAATCCACATAGACAATAAAGACTAAATCACAATTATCAAATTATAGTTATACAACTTTCTCATTTCTGTATTCTTTCTTCCTCATATGAATCAACATTTTAACATACGTCTTCCAGTTATTATCATCAGTTAACAAAGCTTGTTACGGTACTCTCAAAGCACACAGTATTGCTTCTCTCCTCATCTAGGTTAAATCAGCCAAAACTGAACAGGCTGCAAAGATAATGCTTGTTCTCCCTACTCTTTCTTTGAGCCAGTGGAGATAACCTAACAGAATTTTTCCAACACTATTTAAGTTTTCGTGTACTGCTGAAATATCAGTTATTGCTATGTTATATCTGAAATAATATCTATTATTCCTAATATCTGGTGAAGCATGGCAGACTCTAAAATAGCATACGTACAAAGGAAAGTCCATCTTATCCACCGTGATTCAGGACGACACATACTTTGTTCCATTTTAAAGAGTAATCAAAGGTGTGGGCTTAAATCCAATTAGTGTACTTCAAAGAAGATAATGTACAAATGCTTCAAATGGTGATTCTACTGCATAACACTGAAGCTCTTAACTTCTGTGAGCCTCAGATTTCTGAACTATAAAATGAAAACAAAAGCACCTTGTAAAGCACACAGCGATCTCCTGCAGTAAGAGATTATAAGCATAAGCTATTATTAACTAGGTTAACCTTCTAAAAAGAAAATAAAATTAGAGGTCTTGGAAGTAGTGTATTCACATCCTAAGAAATATCTAGATGTCATAATGATTGTTACACTACAGACATATTGGACAGACATTTTTAATTGAACTTGATTGTAATCACTCAGAATATTCTTATTTTCATGTCATCTAACCAGTTATCTTTCTTCTAGCATTCACTCTTACTGACCTCTGGCCCACTGAATAACAGAACATTTTTCCAATTGCCACATGACTATTAATTCATAGCAAGTTTCACAAGCTTGTGATCTGACCCAAAGCCAACAGAAACCATAGTTTTGCAGAAATTTTTCCACTGATTTCTGCCCTGGACTGAAGATTTGGCATCTGTCAACATAGATCCCCTGTGCTTGAGAAAAGATTCAAAGTCCACAGCTGAAGTTGAAGTTTTTGGTAAGAAACGTTTCCTGTCCAAAAGAGCATGCAGACTGATTAAGGACAAATAATCATCAAACATCAGGACAACAGTTCCAGATTCCAGTCTGTTTAATAAAAAAAAAATGTAAAAAAAAAAAAAAAGAGAAAGAATTTTCGAAAGACAGATTTAAGAAAACCTTTCAAAGAAGAATAGTAGGGATATTTGCAGAGGAAATCATGCGAAAATGGGAAAGCATGACTGAAATAAAAGGGACAAAAATGTTTACTGATGAAAATACAAATGCAAATATGAGGGAAGGAAATAAATGGGTCACTAAACCCAAAACGATAAAGAAGAGCACACAGATGGGAATAATGAAAAACAAAACAGATGCCAATGGAAGGCCAATAACATAGGGTCCTAGAGATGAGGATAACAAGGTTTAAATTTATATAGTATTCAATGTACGGGCTCAAGAAGTGGGGCTCAACATACTCTCAACATACAAAAGAAGATACTTCAGCAATAACATTTACAAAAATGCAGAGAGGAAAGAGGAATAACAGGCAGGGTAATATCATGATCATCAAGTAAGAGGATGACAAGTGTTTGGGGGAACGGATCAATCCTGAAGCTACTGAAACAGAACAACCACAGGAAATACATGCAGTAACAACCAAAAGTCAAGTTTCAACTTGCTATCAACTTTTATTTTTCAGATGGAAGCATAAATTAATTATAACATTGCTGTTCCATTCCTTGTCTTAACTTTAGTGTTTAGTAAGGAATACATGTACAATGCATTTCAGAGGAACAAGCGCATCATCATACATCACCTTAGCCAGCTTAGACACAAATCAGCTAGCTCTGGTATTCTGACAGCAATGTATCTGTACTAGCACAAACCTCAGAGTGAACCAACCACCTCAGTATTTATCCAGTCTCAAGACATTTTGGGCTGTGCTAACATTGCTATGCAATCTAATTTGACTGTGCCCACACAAGGGGCAGTCAGCCCAGTGCAGGTATACGTTCATTTATATGATCACCAGAGCACTGAAGATATTTCATTATACAACTTAACAGTAATATAAAAGATACATGTAAAGCATTATATAAATGAAACTTATAACAACTGCAAATAAGAAGAAAGATAAAAAAGGAACACATATGTCAAAAAAATTATTAGTCAATCATTTCAAAACTCACTGTGAACATAATTTTTTAAGCTGACCACCAAAATGCTGAAAGGAAAGAAAAATCTAGATGTGTTATTCCTTAGCCCTAAGTTTTTCACATCAGAAATTTGACATTCATTTACAACCTTAGAAAAGGATACTAAAAATGAATTATTCATAACGTAGTACAGTAGCAACAGTAAACATTGAAAAACATTTATTTAAAACAGAAGAAATCACACTTCTTATGAACAAAAAGTTATCTTACAGTTTCAGATGAGAGAAAAAGAGATGTGATTCTACCAGAAATTCTTAGAATATAATAGTAACCCTTAATATATTATGGTAATTTACCTTCACATTATGTTACTGTAGTAGATCCTGGCATTCCAGTAGCTGTCTAAAGAACACACAGCGATAATACATGGTTTGTTCCCAGGTTGTTTTCAGAAATACAAAACTAAATCAAAATTAGCATGCTAAAGGCTGAACCTAGAAGGCAATTAGGTTATTAAACAGAATCAATAAATGCAAAACAAACCTCTGCATGTATCCAAAATAACGTGTTGCCCACCTAATAACTTATATCCAAATTCCTGTCAGGCTGAGCAAAATATTCTAAAATATTTTCTCTTAAAACCAGATAGTATGAAAACGAGAATAAAAATACTTTTAGTTTACGCGGAAACACCTCTTCTGAAGTATGTTTTTCAACTAGTATTCTTTCAAAAGTACACTTCCAAAGTGTTTTGTCTCTTCTTGCATTACAGTGGCAGCTCAAACAAGCAAAGATCTTAATTTGGCTTGTTAACTTTGGAACAGCAGGCAGTTGAGAATTTTAGAACAATTTAGAGAACAACAAGAAGAACAGAATCTATCTGAAGTGTATTCTAATTTCGGGGGGCAGGGGAAGTGGTAACCTTCTAGGTGATTTCTAAGGGATCTCTGGAGATTGTCTAGTCCACTCGCCATGCTCAGAGCAGGGTCAGCAAGAGGAGTTTGCTCTGTCCTGCATCTACTCAGGCTTTGAATACCTCCATGGATGGAGACTCCACAGCCTGTCTGGGTAGGCTGTTCCAGTGTCTTCAACTCATTAAAAAAAAAAAAAAAAAAAAAAAGTGATCATACAAAGCTATTAATTTATCTGGAGCTCAGAAGCAAGTAAAAGAAATATTGTTCTCCCAGTTAGTGCTGCCTAAGCCACGTCCTGAGCAAACCAGCAGCACCCCATGTTGCATGTCACACAGTACCAGGGAAACAGCAGCACCGCACTGCTGCGCAACACAGCCAACGTCCCTCTGAGGGCAGGACCTGAGGCAAACGTTTCAAATGTATTTTCTCTGCTTCAGTCCCTTTCTTTCTGCTCCCTTATTCTTTATAACATCACTATTTGATCAAATCTAGTAGACATAATACAAGATATGAAACTTCCTAAATTTCATTCATCATTTGGTTCCTATGAAACTGATGCAAAGCACACGTAACACTTCTCAGCCATTTCGCACTCATTTCACACAGCTGACATTTACTACAAAAGGTGCTAGGCAGTCAAGAACCACATCTTTTGTGCTGCTGTCTTCTGAAAAACAGGGATAATACTACAGGTTATTGAACTAACTGAATAAAATACCACTATTTAGTCTAGCAGAATATTTCAGCCTTCTCCCAGATGAAAACAAAGCCTTCCCCATACCTCTTAGCTCCAAAATGCTTACTGTTCTGATGCCACTTTACCTTTTATTCTGAGTACAGCCACTCCTTCTGATAATCTATACAGCACTATCTGCATAAGCAGAGTAAAGAGCACTTCTCAATTTCTTCCAGTTCTGAATGGCTCTGCTTTAAAAAGACAGAGGTTAAGGATATAAACAGGACAGTGAAGGCAGAGAACGACTTTGGGGAAACAGCAAGGAGAAGTATCCCTAACAAAATAAACGATGCCAATCTTTTTCCACTGGCACTGCTCTTCACTGTATTTCCCCTGGGTTTGAGAACACAGGAAGATGAAATTCTGGAAGGGTGGTTGGCAGCTCTTTTTAAGGCTCAAAATCAGACAAAAATCTAAGGTAAAGTTCAGGTCTGCACTGCACCCATTAGAAGAGACTGACCTGGACCTACCAGACACTGAAAACTAACACAATTCTCTATTTTAAGATGCAATTATTCAAAGAAATTATTTCCTTAGTCAGTAACTGAAGAATAGGTCACCTGTTACTCTATAGAATAACGATAGATTTATTCGAATCCACGGATTTTATATGAGAAGAATTTTGTATCTCCTCATCAGTGACTTCCAATGCTGTTACAAAAATTTTTAGGTAAAGCACAAACTCAGCTGGATTTTTTTCTTTGTACTTTCAACTGTCACAGTCCTCTACTGTGCCACTATATATACGTACCTCTATACATTCATGAGTGATTAACTGATGTCACATTCATGTTCATATTAACATGTGCAGTTTGAAATAAACACAGCTGCATTTACGTCAATGATTTTATATTCAAATATATCTGATTATGCTGAAATAAACACAGCTGCCTTTATTTCAGTGATTGTACATTCAGATAAGGATATTTGTTCAGTGTAATGTAATGTTCCTTCACACTGGCAGGGACATTGCTATTCTTTCTTGTATTTCCCTCTATCATTTTTCCAGGTGGAAAATCTTGAACACAACCAGAAAAATGAAAACTGGAAAATTTCTCTCAGAACCTGGTATATACAAAAATCCTTCTGCTTATTTTCAAAAATGACCTAAACATCTTTGTATAAAGTAACTTTGTTGTTGAGTTTTTTAAATTCCTTCTCTCTCAAAGAGCAAGCTTACAAAAATCCCACCAAAAAATGAAAGTCTAATGGAAATGTAAGTACCAGGAACGTATAGTGCAAAATCTTTAGAATGGATCTGCATCGAGTGTGTTTCTCGACACTGTTGTTAATGTTAGCACACCATCTTCAGCCATTATCTTCCTAAGAAAATTAGTTTGCATGGAAACAATAACTGTAAGATTTTCCTTCATATTATCTGACCAAATTATAGTTTTTCATGATGTTAATTTTGGCTTGTAACTATAACCTGTAATCTATTTTTATAAAATAATAAAAGATTATAATATGTACTAAAAATGATTAACCATTTAACCAGATGTATCTATCAGGTGAGATCAAGGTCTAGCCCAGTAACTGCCAGAAATGGATCCCTAAAGAAGAGCATGGGAACAAAGCAATTGTTTGAAGATAACTCCCCAGAGTAAGTCCCCAATTTACAATGTACAGTTTATGAACCTTCTGAGCCAGAGATGGTGTCAGTGTTTAGTAGCTCTCAAATGATTTTTCTTCCCTGGTCTTGTCAGTTGTTTTTTTTGCTTGAAAGCATGACACATGTAAACTTTTAGCACCCACAATGTCCTGCAGGAAGAAGCTCCACAGCTTAATTAAACAATATATGAGGAGCCATTCTCCTTTGTTTGCTTTCAACATGTTAACTGCTAGTTTCATCTGATGGCCCTTAGTTTTTGTATAAAGAGAACAGACAGAGAACCACTGTTTCATATTCATTGACATTTTGACTAAGGATCATGATTTTACAGACCTCTAATATATTATTCCTCGGTTGTCTCTTTTCCGGACTAAGGATTCCTACTCTGTTTGTTTATTCCTCATACAGAGGCTGTTGAAAATCTGCTCTGAATTCACAATTATTCAATCTAAGACATTTCTGCTTCCATTTCCAGTTGCTTATTCCAGTCCCTCTCAGGTCAGTCAAACAGCAAATCAAGATATGTGCCTGTATACTAGCTGAGGAGATGCAAACAAGTGGCAAGAGGCAGCAGGGAAAGGCTAGGTCTTGAAGAAGGTAGAGCATGATAATCTGAAGATAAACTGACCGTTAAAATTATAATCAGCACACTAACTACAATTAACACCCTAATTCTTTACTGATGCTATTATACTAATCCTTCTTGCATTGTCACTAGCTGCATAAGTCATTAATACCTATTTCCTGCAAGTTAAGATACTTGACTAGTGCTGTATTTGTCAGCTGGTATCACATCAACACTAAGCACTCCCCCATTCGTAAAAATGTCTTCCATACTACATTCTGTTTAGATATTTAAAAGGTTAACACTTAGTTCCATTTGCAATGCTGACCTAGCAAGAAATAAATTAATTTGGCATTATAGCTGTAACATCAATTTCCCATGTAACTTTAGTAATGCATTTACTGGAAAGAGATTAATATCAATTCCATAAATCATTCACATGCTTTTTCCGGAGTTTGAGACATCTGAGTAATGTCATATATGTTAACTGATATCACTTTGTGCATGCTACATCCATTAATTTGTGCCTAGGGTCATCATTAAAAAACAAAACAAAAATAAAATCAATCTTTTGTTCTTAATTTTTTTGTGACTTCTAACTTGCAGTAGTCCAAAGGTATTGATACTCTGACAGAACAACACTGCTCTGAACTGGGAATAGACGTTTGCATTAAAGGGAAACATTTGTTAAATTATCCCTATTGGTAGCAATAACACCTTAATATCTTTATGTGAAGTACGGCATAAATTACTGTCAAGAAATAAGGAAATAATAACTAAAATGAAGTGTTTCGTTAACCAGACGCATCTCGATGCCACAAAAGTAGGCTGAAAACAGACATCTTTACTGAAATAATATATTGACTTTCATTTCTTTTGTTTCTACATTGCATTCTCATAAAAGTGAAAGCCAAAAGTCTACCTGACTTAGTAATTCTAGCTATACATGACATATTATAATATAGGAAATTTGGAATAACAACTAGGTTTTGCTCCAAAACACAGTTTAGTCTACTACTAAAAGTGTTTACACTGGAAGAAAGTAGCTTTAAACAGCTTTTGCGGTTTTTATTTCTATTAATGTGCCATATTACATTTGCCTGTATTGCTTTATTCCTGTTCTAGGATATCATAGTAGTGCCACTGCAATCAAGGTGAAAAAGGGTATTTCTGTTCACCTAAATCTAAACACAGGCAGGATCGGCTTGTTTAACAATTTTGGAAGCATATTACAATTGTATATTAGATGGCCAAAATGCAACTACTCCCTAGGGTGGATTTCAGTTTTTCTTTGAACATAATGTTAATAGCATCATCTTCCGTATCATCTTACTTTCCATTTTTAAACTTTTTATAAACAAAATGTCCATTTCAGAAAATGTTTTGCAACTCAAATTTTACAGTATTTTATTAAACACAAGTAAGATTAATCTCACCTAATTTTAGCTGTCTAAAGTTACATGTCAAGTCATAGCAACTGGGACATAGGCACCCCCAAAGGGCAATTCATCCTATATCATCTTCGCTTTTGTTCAAAAGATATCTTTCACAGTAAAGCTCAATGGCCTATTTCATGTCTGTAAGTGGTTACAATGAGATCATCGGAATTACAATCACTTACTGCAATTTTAAGTGTTGTGCAAAGTGTTCTATAAGTACATTATCCTATTTTTGAAATATAGAAAGATATTTAAAACCTTAACAAAAATGGTATGAGGGTACTTCTCAGTCACATGAGATCTCTTAATACATTGTAAACCTTAACTTTATCCAACTAATTAAAATCATTTGCAATCCATCAGCACTGATTTTTTTTTTATCAGGTTTCTAATAGAGAATATTTTATAAACCTGCTGTAGCAAAAGACAAACTAATGTTTGTCAATCATTTTCACTGCAAGGTGGTGGTACATCAGTCCACATACTAATATGAGGTTTACAGTAAGTGAGATTGAATCTAAAATTTTACAAAACTTTAATTACAACCTTTTGAACATAAACCACAATACACAAATTACCCAATCATAACATTTTTTCATAAAAAAATAAGAATTCATCCAAAGGATAGAAGATTTAATGACTCTTGGCGGAGTTCCACTTTTTGGTTGAAATGAGAATAAAAGCAGACGGCAGCTTCATTTCTAATTTCAAGAAACACAGTGTTTTTTAACATTTAAACAGCATTATATTTGACTAACAAGCCAAAATATGTATTTTCAAAACCTTATAAAAAGCCCATGTATTTAACAGTATGAATGCTGAGATTTACGAACCTCTGTGAGCCAACACTGTTCCTTCAATCCTCAAAAGTAATTACAAAACAAGCAATTTGATCCACAAGCAGCAGAAATCGTCAAGCTTGGGTTTTTAACTATCCTCACAACACATCATGGTCTACCACCTAACTCCAGCTTCCTCCCATGTTCCCTATGACATCCTACCAGGCAAGACAGAAGGCACTGTGGTTAATCCAGAAGGATGTACAGGCCAGAGTGACCAACCAATACATCTGTGGTGACTGGCAAGCCAGATGATACCAAATGAAAGGAACAATATTTGAATTTCCCTTGCATTTTGCTCAGAGGAACATTTGTCATGTCAAAGCTCTATGAGCACTGCAGTGAAGATGGTTGCTGAGTGGAAGGTGTTCCTTACAGGCTTTTTAAAGGTATATTTCTGTAGCGGTTGTAGAAATACAGCCTGAATACGTGACAGCATGAGCCATGCTTCATGCCCTACTAGAACAGGTGTTGACAGACTCTAGACAGTCCAAGACAAGGTGTTCTAAAGAGCAAGTCATCCGTATTGTCTGATGGCGTCCTCTGGACTACCACAGGAATCCAGCAGGTTTGAGGTTTCTCCTGATTTATATGAGTTGAGTGTGCAGGGCACCTGAACTTGAACTGCTTCAACACTCAGAGAATCTAGTTAATCACCAATGCCCTCACAAGACAGCATAAACTCAAATCTGTAGATTTCAGTCTTTACACAAAAACAAATAAAATTGTCCATGACCAGGAGCTTCTGAAATGTCACGGTCCATCTCAGAGCTACAGCACAGCTGCAATTGTGTTTCTAATACAACTCTGTGTTCTGGCCTATTCAGCCATGCTTTTGGGCTTGGAAGAAAAGCGATGTCACTGTCAGCTATATTTCTCTTCTCTGAATCCCGACATAAATGACATTTTTGCAGCCTGCATAAGCAATGGTCAAATCCTTAAAGTTTCCATGCTTTGGGGTCATTGCCAAAATTCATCCTGCCTTTTGCAGAGCCAGACTGGCACTGTGCATAAAGGATTGAACTGGCATCAGCGCCATAAAAATATTGGTCTCTTTTTAAGGATTGAGATGTTTGCTTTATGTTTTCTTTGTCCACTTTGCAAAATACATGTGAAAGGCTTTGTGTGTATCATGTAAAATTAATAAATTAAATAATTGTTACCTCATGCAGAAGCAAAGCTACTGCAGTTACGTAAGTTCCCAGAAAAAAACTGTTTTCCAGCACTGGACATATCATCTCCAAAAACATCTGGTATAGGAAAAAATGACTAAGCAAATAAAACCAAATCTTAGCCACAATACAGAAGATGCTGCTGACTAAATTGATGCCATCAGAAACAACACACACTAAGCCAACGCAAGGCAGTAGGGGCGGCTGGCTAAACTGAACTTTAAAGTCATTTAGATCTACACAAAATAAAATGTCTGAAATACCAATTCGCCTTGAATATAAGATGCCAGATTCCCTGAAGAACATTTTTAGGTCAAAATCTGGGCCTGACTCAATCAGGAAGGACTTGTTTATATACCAAGCGTGAATACCCCCGAAGCACTGTATTCTGCAAAATTCCCAGTTTTGCCAGAACAGACAGGACGAGAGGTGAACATTTGTACAGCGCTGCATTGCTGCTAACCTGAAACTGTGTTAATAATTTAATGCATTAATGAATGATAGCAAAAGGAATTACAGCTGACCAAATGTATACATGTCAAATGTGACATTCATTTCCTTTAAATTGGTTCTATGCATAGATAACTGTGCTTCCATTTTTCCCTGAAACTAACTCACGTTTCTTGTGAAAAGTGACACTATCCAAAAATTACGTTGTGGTATGCAAGAAATCTGAATTTTCATCAGTTTCTTTTATGCTAATGATAAATTAATGTAAAAAGTTCCTTTTGGTGGTATATATTGTTAAATATTAATAAAGATAACAAGGAAGAGTCCAATCAGAACACTAGCTTGAACTATTGGAAAAACAAATTCAAATTCCTGACATACTTACAAGTTGATAATTCTCTCTCTCCTTCACTTCTCTGTCTGTTATTTATAAGATGAAGGGTTCAACCACCATTCTTCATTTTCAATAACTGTATTTATTTTACAGTAATAATTCTTTCACTAGTACTAGATTCATTAAGGGTAAGTTAAGTGCAAGCTACAAACTGGTTAGGTAGCTCTTCTGAAAAGGATCTGGACAGTATAAGGGATCATAAATTTTATAGAAGTCAACAGTGCCATGCTATTGTGACAAAGATCAGAGTGTCACATAGCAGAAGTAAACAAATTGCAAGGCATGTCATGTAATAAACTCTGCATAGTATTGGCACCGGCTTATCTGAATATCATGTTCACCTTGGACCATTGCCTGTCAAAAAAGGCATGGAACAGCTGGAGAAAGACCAGAGGAAATAAAGAATGAGAGAAAATTTGGAAAATGTGACCACTAAGGAACTATTGAAAAAAATAGCAGTTATGTAACATGAGGAGGGAAAGGCCAAGGAAAGATATGATAGCAGCTTTCCATTAAGTCAAACAAGAAAGGAATAATCTGCTTTCTGTGTCTATAGGACTGGACAAGAATTAATTCATTTTTGGTAAGAACATTCCTACACAGAAATAAAATGCTTCTTACATTGAGCAAATTGCAGCATTAGAATGGATTGCTGCTTTCTCATTGAAACTTTCCTCCTCACTGAAAGTCTCTGGAAAGGATAGATAAATATCTGTCAGGACTGGCAAAAAAAGTGTCTTTTGCCTCTCAACAACAGAGTGGACTAAAAAGAAATCCCAATGCCCATTTCAATCCTATTTTTTATAATTTTTTGAAAGCAAGGCACCTCAAAACAGCAAACTGGACATGGGTTTTCAGACTACATAAAAACACACCTCTCTGTCTCAAACAAATTCATACTTGTCAACACTATTTAATACAATAATGATAGCCGTTACAAAAATGAAAGCATATTAAATAGCATTTCTTCGGTATGTTTTAATCTTTTTCCTGCTTACTACATGTTTAATACACAGGGATAGATTTTAGCATTAATAACAATTAATAACAATTTCATAAAATATCCAATAATCAGTTAAATTGCTTTGACCAGTTGAGGTACTCTAAGCAATTACTTGGCTGACATATAGCAAAAGATGAAGTGAATTTACATATGAAGTGTACAAAATATTATTATCATTCTTGCTAATACATTGTCATCATGAGAAAGTAAATGAAGGTATTAATTTTATTCATATTTCTATTTTGGAGGTGTCTGAATATGCAAAGCAACATCACAGCCTCATCATGCTACAATGTAAATAAACACAGTATTTCAAATAGCATCTGTCTCTATCACATGCTACTATTGTCAAAGTATATAAAATATGAACATTACCTTTGACTGAATAAATGTTTCAATTTAAAAATATAATTAATTCTATTGTTCAAAAACTGGAATTAAAGCATCATGCAATGATTCACATTATTTCACAAATAATTTGATCGCTGCTATTGATCCTGTTCATTGCAGAGCAGTTTAACACAATAAAGTAAATTTCTCAGCTTGGCCAACTGATTAATTTCATAAGCCATTTTCTGATACAAAAATTCATAAAACCATAACTATTAAGAAATAGCATCCAAAGTATTTTTAAAAATATATAACTATTGTCTGAACCTTCAGAGACATACCTTTAAAATAAGATACTCTATATTATTAGCTGCATCATTCACACCTTTTACATAATGTAATCAAAGGATTTAAATAAGTCAATTTAATATTTATCCAGGAACTGGCAGCCAGTATTCTACCCTGAAGGACGTAACTCTTCGTAAAAAGCTCATTTTACAAGACACTGTAGCAGTTTTGGCATTACCAGCACTTCTCACATAAGCCACGCTGAAAACTATAGTTTATCCTGCCAAACGCCTTTTGTACATATGGTGTTTAACAGTGCTCTGTAGGTCTGTAAGCCAATAATAACAGATATAAGCTGAAAATCTGGAGACACACATATATTTAACACAGAAACTTAAACAATGCTACATATTCATATATATATATTTATTTACCTACATACTACACATGCATATAAACATACAAGATTAAAAATATTCTTTTAATTAAGATGTTAACCATAACTCTTGTAAAAATAATTTCTCTTTCATTTGCAGTAGCTTCCTAAAGTATAATTCTGCCTCTATTGACATCAGAGGCAGAACTTCCATTAACCTCACCAGTACAGAATCAGGCCACAAGAAACATCGAGAAATATATTTAAAGACAGCACATACATGTTTGTGAAATCTTCTAACTATGCAAGGATGGGCTTGGCACTTTACGAGGTTAACTTCCCCAGCAAACTTCCAACTTAAACTTTAAAATAACATATTTTAAATACTACATTTTTGATTAGTGGTCTACAAATACTGTATATAATAACAGAATAAAATCCAGTTATGTATCTACATGTGGTAAGAGATGGACCTAATGAAATGTACATTGTAGGTAATAACAAACTTCATAACCCTTTTTTACATTTGAACAGTCTGATTTTATGTCATACTCTGACTGAAGTGAATCAGTGAGTTAAGCAGTATTTAATGCAAGTCGTCTTTAGAATTAAGACACTTTTTATAAAGACGAGCGATACAGTTAGAAGCGTTAATATATCGACAACTCTGTAACATAAAATAATGCTTACCGCTTTCAAAACAGGCATCAAACATAAGATGTCCTTTTTTAGGCTGTCCACAATAACCAGCTGGGAGAACAGTGTACTTGCTCACGTTCCCTGCTATGATATCATCACTTCCTACGGCACTACCTGTTGCAGTAAAAGCAAAAAAACGCATGAGCATAAAACCAAAAGCTATAAAAACCAGTAGAAGGATATTCCCCCGTGCTTTTCTACATAACATGAAATTTGCACCATTTTACATGCACCAGTAAATGAATTCTTTCTCTTCAAAGTTTAAGAATTTTAATATAATAATGGCATCATATGTTAAAGCTTCTCTAAGTAACAAACCACACAGCCTGGGTTCTTGCACATGCATGTCCTGTGGCTGAACACTCTCGTATGCACCAGTCTGATGTTCGGCTGGATGCACGTCTTTTGACTGGGCTCTCTAAAACACATATTCTGCATGGATTCCCTAGAACTGAACTCCTCAGCATCATCTTCCTTTATCATAATACTCAGCAGCATCTTCCTCACTATGGGCATTAATGGGATCTTTTTCCTCTATCCTGCTTCCTATTTTCATGCATCTTAAATGAACTTAGAACCTTTGAGGCTGTTAAGTCCCACTTGTATTTGAAATTTTAAAATTATTAGAAGAGAGAGACATAGATTCATGGAGGTATGTGATTATTTGAGCCTTGCTTGCTTAGGAAACAAAACTCAGAAAAAGAACTTAAATACAGAAATGTTTTTTAAAATGTGGGATTTGTTTCAGAATAAAATATATTAGGACATAAGTTTTCTACACAGTGGCATGATTTT
Organism: Nyctibius grandis; assembly: GCF_013368605.1. Taxonomy (NCBI): domain Eukaryota; kingdom Metazoa; phylum Chordata; class Aves; order Nyctibiiformes; family Nyctibiidae; genus Nyctibius; species Nyctibius grandis. The sequence continues at coordinate 42,250,097 of NC_090665.1, forward strand.
TGTCAAAATATATCAGTGGTGTATATATTTAAAGCTTTGTCTTTCCAGTCAAATCATATTGTCTAACAAATTGCAGTATGCAAAAAACTTGTTTCCAAATAGGGATGGAAGAAATGTACAAGAAAGTGAGTTAATATTTGCATATTATACATTAATATTATAGTATAGTGAAAGAAATACACAATAATATAACTAGCTGTTCATTCTTCTGACATTGGCTCAGCATTTTCTTCACTATTTACTGTTTGGACAACAAATATTTAACAACAGAAAAACTATCTATCTTCTGTGTTACAGAAAACTAGAAGAAATGTGTACGTCTTCAAGTGCAGAAGGCGTGTGATGGAATAATGGGATGATAATATCTTATTTCACTCTGATAAATAGGGCTACTAAGGCTTCTAGAAATAGACTTTTGGTCTGTACTGATTTTTTGACATTTAAATGGGTTATGGGGGATGATATATGTGACATAAAGCTCAGTTTGTTTTATTTTTATATTGAAAACTATTTCACACAAATGTTACAAGCAATTCATATTGGCCCTGAATGATGAAAACAGCTTATTAATTAAAACTGACCTTTCCATACATAAATGTATTCCACTTCTTGAGGCAAAACACCTTAACTGAGGTAACAAATTACGTATTAGTGACACCACAGTTAAAGAGTCTGTCAGGCTTTCTATTATATACCCATATTTTTAGAGGTATATAAATCCCAGATTAAAAAATATGTATACCCAGGTCAACACTCAGCATATAAATCCCCAGTCTTCCCAGGGAAGAAATTTGAAACTTACTCTCTTTGAGAAGTACTACAACAAAACAAAGAGAATTTAGACTTTTTCTTACTTTATCATAATCCAAAAAGTTAACTATTAGCATGCTACTATTTTTTAGCAAAAACATTATTTGCAACCTCAAGGTTATTTGTTTTAGACTGAATAACTACCTACAGATAGCAATCTGCAGCATTTAAATTTTACATTTAAATGTAAAATTGCTACTTATGATATTTTTAGCTGGATGTTTTTTACCAGCATGCTGATACAATTTGCTTAAAGGCTGGTAACACCAGAGGCAAACTTAGACCTGGATGGGGCATCTGTGTATCTATATGGCCATGATCATGTCATTTAATACAATTCATCCCTCTGCATCATGCAAGCCATAATTCAGAACAGCTGCCACAGGAAAACCATATCCTCAGTTTCAGTTCAGTGCCACTTTGATTAACAGCCCCATACACTTGTTGCAGGTAGTCAAGTTAATCATTTGTAATCCAACACATGGAATCAAGGATAAGAAGAAAAATTCAGGGAGAACCTGCAGATCTCCACCAAGAATGCATGAGCTGCCAGGGACCAAAGTGAAAGAATGGGAGGCAGGGAGTCAACTGAGGAGAGCAGTAAGAAGACTGAACTCCTCCTGGTAAATGCTCACTTGTGAGTCTCAGCTAAAAGTAATAGGCTTCTTGTAATTCTTAAAAGGTAGGTGAGAAACACTGCTTAGATAAAGATGAAGAAACTAGAAAAGATTACATTCATAATACTGCCCCCATAAGGCAGTGTAGGAAAAGCAGGCAGAAGACAGAGCTACCTCTCCCTTTCCACCTAAGTGACAAATTAGAATACCTGCCAATGGAGTCTTCACATGATGCAGAAGGAAGCTTTCAGGTAACTGTGTCCTAGCAAAAAGTTTCCATCTGCTCCTCCTGGCCTAATGTAGCCATTCAGGAATGAGAGTAAAATCATCAAATAGCCTATAATTCATAGTTATTTAATAATATTAATCTCTTCTTGCATTTTCTTTATTACACAGTACTTTGAATATTCAGACTGTACTGTTGTTATATCTTGAGTTATATAATCTTTAGTTAATCTCTGAACATGCAAAACTGCAGTCTTTGAACTTCACATTATTCTATAGCACAAAGCACTATGTCCCTTCTGGCATGTTCTCCTTGGGTGATAAAGAAAAGGCCAGACTACTGGCCGAAACACAGCCTGCATTGCTGTATTACTAGATTATAAAACATGGCTTCATGCTTGTCTGTTCAGCAGATGCAGCGTGTGTTGCTGAGAATACGTTACCATCCTCAGATGGAGAGAACTGTTACACTGTGCTGTACGTCCTCTGGCCAATAGAGATACTGTCCTCACAACTGGGGAGCCCTAAGTAGATTTTCCTGACTGAAGGCAAAGATGTATGACAGAACCTTGTAGGGAAGGGAAATAGTACTTCAATCGGAAACAAACTGAAAGGGGAAGAACAGAATTAACCGAAGTACATCCTGCACATTACACTTAAGGAGATCAGATTCTCCTTTGAAAAAAGGTTAAATAAGACAAGCAAAGGCAAAAGTAACTTAGCAAAGATATTTTCTCAGACTGTACATCTTATTTTGTCACTTATTTTTCTTATAGGCTGTAAGACACATAGCTATTTTATTCTAATTCTTCATAGCTTAATCTCCTGGAGTCTCCAGCAAATCCCTAGGATTTACTTTTACCACAGTATTAAACTTTAATGGTAATTTTCTATCAGGTATAAAATCTGTAGGTGTCTGAAATCTCTGTATGTATATAAGATTTTAAAATAAAACCTGGACAGAGTCTTCTGTTATCTGCATTCATCACTATTGTCATCATGGATATATTTCACATCAGACCAGTGAAAATGAATAGAATCAGCTTCAGGGGATTGGGATTCTTAGGAGGAAGAGTTTGGTAACTTTCAGAGCTTCTTGCTATTCTTAAGATCAAAGCATAAAGTCAAGATCTTTTCATTTAGGCAAAGATTAAAACAGTATTTGCTACAATAAACATCATACAAATTTAGGTACATTTTCTTTAAAAACTGCAGTTTCTAGAGGAAGCTACCTCTGTAGTAAATAATAGTTACTCTTTGAATTGGGTAAACAACAAGACCAGCTTCCAGCTGTGACAAACTTCAGAATCCACAGAGTTAGCAGCCGGCAGCTACCCTCATGCTACATTAGGTAGGAAAGCACAGCTGCATTAAGACAGACAGAAAAATATAGAGCGGATTTGCCTGGAAAACCTGCATCACTCATTATCAGACTTATCGCCTAACAAGGATAGCCCATTAGAAAGGTAAGGTAACATGAAAAGATATGATAACTGCAAGTGAACTTTCTAGAAGTCTTTCTTTAAATATTACAAATGTCATCAAGACACCTCTCATTCTCTTATGGGATCCTTATTTTAGACCAAATTACGATACATTTTGCTACTGAAAATTTCTATGGTGTAAAGATCTAATAGCCAGATTCCCATCATCCAGGTGCCAAGAAAAGTTTCCAGGTATCCTAACAAAGAGTTTCATCAGCCTTGAGGAGTATTGTTATTGTAAACCCATACAAAGAAATGACTCTGAACTCTCAAGTACAGTTTGCAATAAACAAAAATTCATTCAGATGACCAACGGCAACTCCTATTAGCTCCTAAACGTTACAAGTCTCCGGATGAACATCGCTCAACTCACATTTTGAACAAGTAACGCTTATGGAGGATATGTCAATAACAATGTCTTCTCCACCAATCAGAAAACTGCAAACAGGGTAATTTTAGCAAAATTCTTTTATATCTGCATTTGTAGAAATCTATAGTCTTAATAGCTGATTATGTTCTCTTTTTGTTTGACTTTTTTTTTTAATAAAAGCTTTTATATCATTGTCTCTAGGCTCCAGCAACACTGATATTCAGGAAGACTTGTTATTTCTGCTATCAGCTCTGAACGCTCTATGGCCTTTCCAAAAATCCTACAGGCAACAGCAGGCAGGAACTTGGAATTCCAGCTCCACTAGCTTAGAAAATGCTATGAAAAAGAAGAAAAAACAGCTGTCAATCTGAAATGTACTTAATTCACAGTCATCGTGATCTGAAAAGAAATAGAAGAAATTATGTTAAGACCACAAATCCCAGGATTCGGGAGAATAACCGGTGTGGTACCAACCACACCTGCTGCCTCACATTCAGGTACTGTGCCCATACTGTCACCATTACCTATTTCAAAGGCCAAACAGAACAAGGAAAATGGTGATTATCACAGACAGCATTCTCATACAGCTTGGTCTAGTTCTAAAAAATAGTAATGCTGTGTCATTATTTAGAAACCCAACTGGAGATAAAGCATCTTTAAAGTAATTGTCTCTTCAATTACTTTCCTCCTACAGTTTGACCAACAGACTAGTTGTCAAGAGTCTGTCTCCAAACTGCAAGAAGATATTCATATCCAAGAAAACATTCAGAATAAAAGACAAGTACAAGTTTAGCAGAGATTATCAGGTAAATTCTGAGCTTTGCAAAGGTTCTGAAAGTACACAGGAAAAATAAACTGCAAGCTCACTGCTATGGATTTGAAAAAGCTTGTGGTAGGTTGCATAAATAGGAAGGAAACTCTGTAGTTTCTTGTGGGGTTTTCTTTTTGGGGTTTGTTTTTTTTTTTTTTGCTTTTACTGCACAAGTTATTGTTTCTACAGAGGCTACAAAACAACATATCCTTTTAACCTTCCTAACACAATTCCTTGACTAATGCACTATTAATTTTTGGTTTTGGGTTAGAAGACATAAGTACATCTAAATACCTCATACTTCTTTAGATATACCTATCCAAACCGATTTACTTTAGCAGAAGGTATGGTATAGGCGTCTCAGTCAAAGCTGAGAGTGGAAAAAGTCTTGTTCTTATATGCAAACATGTCAAAGCAAAATGATCAGTGAAGATGTCACATTGAGTCCCTACAAAAGGCTTGGTGGTACCGCCAAGAGCACATTTAAGCACTTTGCTTAAATGCTCATACTGAGCAGACAACAGGCAGCCCAAAGATAAGTAGGAACAAAAAAGTACATAAGGTGCTTAGCCCAAAACCAAGCCATCAACTTCCTGGCTGATCAAGTATGAAAAGATGATGAGAAATCTCCACTGCCCGGTCCATTCAAAAACACTAGATCCAGACAGAGATACCATTATCAACCCAAGGTCCATTATAGCTCCTTTCCAAAATCTAGCGAAGAACATCGAACTGAAGACAACATCTGGCAGACAAATACTGCTCTGAACAACGATTCCTCACTCCCAGTGGCTGGCACTGTCTTATCACTTTACAGGAAAAGAAAATAAGTCAGTTTGGTTTATATGTAATATTTGTTTCCAATCTTTAACCTAAAAGCACAACTTCAAGCTTTACTTCAAGAATATTTATTTATTGTCTCAATGTGGGCTTTCTCCAAGGATATACTTTCTCATCAGAGGCAAACTGCAATTTTTTGTATCACTTTAGCGAAACCCAAAATGTCCAAGAAGGTATGAACAGTTTTTCCTCATGAAAATAAAAAAGCAATTAATGCTTTGAACTCAGTAAGCAAGAAAAACATAATATCCATTACTCTTTTTACTGTGCTTATAATCTCTAACCTCTCCACTAAAACGCTCATCACCAGAAATGAAAAAAAAAATACTGAAAAAAATAGTAGTGCCAAATACGTTAACTGAAAATATATTTAAAAACATTGTAAGAATCAGTGAATTTCATCTGATATACAGATTTACTCTTTAACAAGTATTTGGCATCTTGATAATATCAAAGATATCACGATGCAACAGTTGCTATAGTAGCAATACTTCTTTAAACAAAAAACACATCAAACAAAACCATAAAACATATAAATTGAAAACAAAAATATGATGCATCACATACATCCCCAGCTAGCATAGAAAAGAGTAAATAATAGCTACCAAGCTCAGCTAGTCCTCAGACTTGCATCTGCAAAAAGTAATTGTACCAGCAAGTCCATCCTTCCTGGGAGATAAGAGATAGCTCAGAGAATTAGGTCTGCATATGGATAACAGCAGGTGCTGAAACACCAGTTGAAGAGTGCATAGGAATTCGAGTTCTAGGTCAGCAAGATTTTTTTTGGGGGTGTTCCTAACAAGCAAAAGGAAATGCTGTGTCTAGGGATTCTGAGGCAGGAAAAGAACTGAAAAGTTAAAGCAGATCCCTTGTGCAGTACTACAGAACATCAACGGGTAAAACTTTCTTTCGTAGAGTCTCCTGTTTTTTTTAAATCTGTAAGCAACTGATTTCCCAAAGACAAGGAGTGCATGTGATCTGCAAAAAATATGGAGTCAAAACAGGCAGACAGTTGCAGGGTTTGGAATTATAGTTGGTAGAAAATGGCAGGTAAGGGCAAAAGCTCATGATAGTACCCAGAAGACTGGAAAAAGAGGTTGGTGGTTGAAGTCACTCACTAGTATTCACTGGTACTATCCTAAAATGCTGTAAGTATTTCCCATTCCACCTAATCCTGAAACAAAACAGCTTTTATACACCCGGTTTGTATGATATGTGGTGGAGGATGAAGGAAGCGGGAGGAAAGGAAGGGAAAGGTTCATGGACACATGCTATGTATATATCCATATACACATACGTATGCTAGGTATATATCCATGTTTCAACAGCTGCCCCAGTTATGAAGCATTGATTTAACTAAAGCAGGATATCTAGCTTAAACTTTCAGGTATATTAATGGGACACATACAAATACTATGTATTTTCAAAACCTTTCTTTGACAAGGTTTTTAAATGCAGAATGATTACCTGCAAAATGCTTACTAAAAGATATTCCTGAACAACCTCAAGAAATAGCACCAGTCAGTTAGTTATAGTTGGCGCAGATCTGACTTTAATTTCCATGTATAATACTCCAGGTTTCATACAGAGGGTACGAAACAGACGGACTTAATCCATACTTACATTGATAAAGCTACAGAGATCTGGCCTACAGACTACATTGACCATTTCCCTCCTATGCAGTAAAATCATATTTTATTGCAATAACTGTTTTCAGTACAAGAACATTACTTCCTCCACAGCTTTCTTCTTTATCTGCACTGTATATTCTAGAATAAATAGTTTTTTCTGATTTAAGAGCACAAGACATGATTAACCAACAGTCAGATTATGGTATCCCAACCAGGAGTGAGCACTATGAGAATCAGGTGGTCTTTATCCTACAAGAACAGCATAATTATAATTGGTTTACTGACAGCATAACCGAAAGAAGTCATGACAAAATAAATTTCTAAATTAAAAATAACTCATGGAGGCAAGCTAAATGCAACTAAAACATCTGATATGCAGCAACCCATGCAATGACCCTGACTCATACCTATGTACCTTCAATGACTAATAAAGTTGAAATCTCTGTAAATTAAGGACTTTACGTTTCTCTTTTCTTTAGAACCAAATGATTCTCAGATGGGAAACTGAAAAGGACTCAATAGGTAATAATTACTCCTGATATAAGAGATAAGTAGGCTTATTTTAGCTTTCTCAAAAGGCCAAGGCTTTATTTACTTTAATTGTCCTAGGTTTCATACTCCTCAGTCCTGACTATCACGTTCAAAATGCTTGCCCACAAAAGGCACCTCCCAAAAGTACTAGGTGTGAAGCCCTATGGAAGTCTTTCAAGAGTATTGGCATGATCAAGTAAGAAACATAAACAGTGCTTTTTCTGTTTATGAAAATCACCCCTTTCATGTCAAATTCCTAGCACTTTTAACGTCTTAATATGTTTGCTCATTGAACAGGGGCTTTCCAGACCTATATTTAAAGAGATGTCTATGCCATATTTTGGAAGACATGAGCTTATCTGCTGTGATCCCAGCAAGGCCAAAGGAAGCCAGCTATAGCTGTGATGCTGCACCTGAGCTAATAAGCTATATCATGGACATTATTTCACCTTCAGCACTGAAGTAATACAGCCGTGCCTTCTAATTCAGATCAGGCTTTTAGCTCATTCTCAGGTATTCTCCAAAAGCAATCAGCCTGGTGAGCCTCAGCACAGGCCAGCTGTGGTACTACACCATACCCACTATTCAGAGGTATTTTGATTTTTTGATATCTAAAGTGTGATTACTGCAAATTTGTCCTGGGTGCACCTGTCCAAAGAAAAAGATTTATTTGATTATCACTGAGTAAATCTAGCATTCAGGAGACTTGAATTCAATTCCTAACTCAACCACTAACATCTTTATGCTGGTAATGAATCCTTATCCGTGGGAAGCTAGGCTTTCCACGAGGGCTCCACAGAGCACAAAATCCTGTGGGGAAACACAGCAGCAGTTTTGCATAGCACCATCTTTCTCTTCAAGACCCTGTACTTCACAAATTATTTGAATAGAGGTAATTGCACACTGCTACAACTGCTTGGGCTATCATTATGAGTGTGGTAAGTGAAAACTGGGCGACATAAGTTAACTGACAATTACGATCTTCTGTGTTATGCACCATAATTCATGAATCCTTCTTCGGGCTGAACTTCCATTTTTCCTTGGCTCTTGAATATGTGTAATTTAAAGCTACAGGTTTACCCTTGCTTCCTAGTTACTTTTCATTTAGAGGTAGGCATGCCTTCTGTCAGTCAATTTAAGTCAACAGTAGTTGCAGATGCAGTTAATATCTTCATTTTGGAGTTAAAATCTTCTCGACTACTACATATTTAAAATAATTTGGGGATTTTAGTACTACTTCTAGAATAATTTGTTCCCCAAGGTTGCTGAAATCAATTACACTATTAATCACTGCCACAATTACAAATATTCATTGAAACAACTCCTTTAACTTCTTAGTTGAGAATAGCATCTTTCCCTCCACTTTCCAAAACAGTCCATTCCAAAAAGTAGTAGTTTAAGCCACTGAGAATTTCTTCCACCCAAGCATTGCCCACTCACATTGCTGAATTTACTCTTTAGTTAAGAAACACTTTAACATAATCTAGTATTTCATGTCATATAATTAGATGATTGCAGTGTTTTATTTTATTCACAAAGTACTGTATAGCAAAAGATTTAAATATTGTTTCAGAATTCCTGTTTTCTAACACAAAAATGTCAGCAAAGCAAACTTGATCTATTAACTCTTGCATCAGCAACATAACGAATTTAACTACAGAGAACACTACTAACTAATACACCATATTCAGCAGTTTTTTAACTAAGCAAATGTTGATACAATATTTATAGGAATATGAAATGCACACAAAGTATTTCAAATATTCAGAACACGAGCCAAACTTCTAACTACAAGGCGGCTTACGTACAGAAAGCTCTGAGATCAAATTGCTGATTATTTGCACTGCTTAGAAAGAAAACAACCAGCAGATATATCGGTATTCTGTGTAGTTACAAAACATCTGTTATTCTGCTGTACTACAGACCTCAGGTATAGGTAAGTAGTACACAGGCAAGTTTATCTTACAATCCTATTTTACATGGACAGTTCCCCTGAAATAATGCCACTGCCTTTGGGTTTGTATAGGTTATTTGAGGAATTTTTCATTAATCAAGTGCATCAGACTATCTCATCTGCACTATATATGCATGAAAACATGATAGTCACTTGATAGGTGTTACCCAGCTCTAAAGTTTACTGTAATCACACAGTAATTTCGGTGCTTATTGCAAATGAAAACGCATCAGTAGACCTGTAATGAATCCAGCTGGGCTTTCCTTGGAATGGATTCCTGCTGCTCTGCTCTGGTGATTCACAGGAACTGATGTTCCACTTGCTTTTGTGGGGACTGAAATTCAACACATTTTTCAAGGTGTTATGAAACAATATGTAAAAGCAAAATCTTGCCACTTTTCACTCATGATTGTGAGATCCACTGCTAAGTAAATAGCTCTATGAACTAGCACGTAAATGAAATGCAGTTAGATAGCTTATTTATTTAAAATAATAATTTAAGACAACTACTTTCTTCTCCTGCCCCCTTTTCTACACCTGATTTTTGCCACAATTAATCTACAAAATCAGCCAGTTAACCATACTGGGACACGTATGTATATTAGAACTGCATACGTTCTAGTCTCTAACTTTAAAACATTACTTATCCTAAAAAAGAACCAATCATGAAAACACTTTACCATACACATATACACATCAAATGCAATGCCAAACATTTGCAGGATCAGGGCCCTAGATTTAATACTAAAGTCCACATCTCTGAATTTGCACAGTCTGTGACAAAATTAAATTGAAGTCATTATTTTTATTTTGGTAGAACAGAGGTTTCCAAACCATTCTGACATACGAATAGTAAAACTACTTCAAAAAAAAAAATATTTAAAAATCTAAGGTTAAAAAATATACCACTTCTTAAATGACAGGCTTGGCCTCTGTGGCAATGTCAAGAAAATGACAGGGAAGCTGGGATATGGGACACATAGATGTGTACCCATAACTCTCGCTTACTTGTGAATTGGTTTACCTCTATCGTAGATTAATTGCAGACACAACTTGAGCCTGGAAGAACTTACTATCTCAGGTACAGTGCAATCTAAACATGGCAATTCTGCATCAAGGCTCTGCATGCCAACTACTGTTGGGGATTACTGGAGAAATCTGAGCTGGTTGCTATAGAATCACATAGTTCTGGAAAAGGGCAGCACAATCAATCCTCTAGAAACGAGAGTGATGTAGCACGATGCATACACCTCGGTGGGTCTGCTGGAGCCAGCCTGCATCCAGCAGCACCACTGCTGAGCAGAGGCAGCGCTGCTGCATCTGGGTGACATCAGCAGCAGATATCTGTACCAAACTCCTCTTCCCATCCTGTAGCACCTCCTTTATCTGTGGGTTGGTGCTTTGTGTTATCAGGGTATCCCAGCTCTTTATTTAAAAAAAAAAAAAAAAAAAGAAATAAAGATGACTATAAAGTCATTTCACTCTCTTGCTTTTGTCCCTAAACAGGTGTTGCTGCAAGAAAGAGGAACAGGAGGAAGGAAAATCTCTGAGTGTAGACAAGTTGTCCATTTTGCCTGTGAAAGATAACAGCTACTGCTATTAGGTGTCCCATTTGGAAAGAAGGCTTGAGCTGCAGATCTAAGTTTCCCACTCCTGTTAGTGGCCCCATGTGGAGATCAAGCCAGTTATATTTTAACACAGGAAGCTGACTTTAAAAACTACTTTAATGAGCATTATATCCATAAAGCTCAACTTCAAAAAATAGAAGTGCTATGTAGGCCATATAAATGCATTCTGAGGTTGATCTGGTTTTTGCATAAGACTTCTGCCTACTAAATACAGTGACAGCAACACTAAAGAAACTTGCAGAAACTTCTGTTTTACAAATTTCAATATAAAACCTATTAAAATTCTCAATATGTCTCATTTTACTTTTTACAAATTCAGAAACCTCCTCTCACAAGCGCTAATAATTAATAGGGTGCTTTGAACTTCACTGAAAGAAAAAATGTTGGGAGGCTTGAGGTAAGTAACTTTCAAAAGCTTTGATTATTTGTCAAAGAAAAAAACTGCCTGAAATATGGCTAGGAAATGGTAAACCATTAAGTGGCAACCAGAATACCCAACACGTTCCTGTTTCTTTCTTTTTCTGAAATTATATCTTCTGGCTGTATAAAGCCTTCATTAGTATTTCTCAGGTCTCCTTATATGGCAAATTATATAACAGAAATATGATCAAAGCTATAAGTACCAAAAATATATTAGCAGCTCTTCTTCAGTGAATTCTTCTAGCAGGAATTGTTTCCAGTAGGTAACTGAAGAAGCTGGAAATCAGTTGAATATCAGTCTACTGGCAACAGAGTATAATGATTATTATAATATTTTACTGTAGCTACTACAGTTAATTTCTATACATCACTTCAATGAATATTTCAACTTAAGCAGTAAAAACGAAAGTAGTTAATGGTCTTACAGAGCGCTTCAAATTTACTAACAAACCTTTCTCTAAAATCCCCTGGACTTTGAACTGCTTAAGCTAAAATGTACCAATGCTATCAGTAAGTTCTGGCAAATGTGTTTGTTGAACAAAACACATTTTAGATTTGTTTACAAATACATCCTGCAGCATTTTATAAACAACCGTAAATAGCTCTTTATGGTGTGTGAACATCTGCAAGTCTGGGCCCAGCACCCTGACAGTTTTCCCCTGACTTTTGAAATCTCTTCATGTTGACAGGAGGATATAGTGGGCAGATCCCTTTCATGCCATGTCTTTTCCCAAGCTCTGGAATTCAACTATGTTTACAGGCTAGTAGTGTGTATTACAAAATAAGCTATATTGTTTACATACTTTAAGGAAGGACAATTCAATTGAAGAAATTAAATTTGCCTGGAAGATCAGAAGTACCACTGATGGTACCACAGTGTTATTTTAAAGACCAAGATTAAATAATATTGTTACAGTAATTAGCTGATTTCTCCTATTTTAAATTTCCTCATGATAAAGCCGGTGAATGAGAAGTTCCAGTTATGAAAAAGACCTATATTTCAAGACAAACACATTAGGTTGTCTAACTCAGTTCAGCTTTTTATTTAATAATTAAGGCCACCTAAAAGAAGGCAGTATGCTCCTACTACTAAAATGTGTTCGTACCATATGTGATTAAATATTTTTAAAAGAATAACTATTCTTTTTTGAAACAATAATCAAAAGCTATCTTTCAAAACAGTCCAGCTCAGCACTATCATATTAAAATCAATTAGAAAACACTGCAGAATTTACACAGCTATTCTATTGGGCCCTCCACATGTAGACCTCGGAAATAATGATCTCAACACTAAATATTTTAGAAATGTTAATTACTACCCAAACTTTGGGAGTTCAGCATTCAGCAGTGGTTTGAAGCTCTCCTCTCTGAAGCCAGGTCAGTCCGGCTGTGAATGCTTCCAAAAATTCTAACCATTCTTAATATGAAATGTGACAATCTGGTTATTGGGTCAAAAAATTAGCAAATACAGGCATTCTGTACTCACTTTGACCTACTCCTAAACCTTCCTTAGAGAAGTTAATAAGGTCCTCTTTGCTACAGAATTGGAAAAAATAACATTGATCTGTTTTTGAAGAAACTTAACTAACCTGGCCCTCTTGCTATATCCTGTATCTTCCAAAGGTTTGAGACATCAAGGTCAGCTAAGAGAACAACTGGAAGTCAAAGCAAGAAGCTCCTGAAAGTAACTAACTAGTCTTAATCACTTTCATTCTCCTGCAGACTTTATCTGTGAAGATTTAAGTGCTTTTAATTTGGATTCCCAGCTTAAGACATGAAGGCTTCAGCCTGGAATCCCAAACAGGGAAGTGCACAAACTTACAGTTTATTGCAGAAAGCTGATTTCAGCAGTTCAGAGAAACCAGCTAGGACTAAGGAGCCAACTGCAATGGGAAAATGATTGATTAATCCAGGGTAAAGCAAGTTGATTTGTAGCACTCTAACCAAACATCAGAACACAGAAACTATTTTAATGGATTAGACCAGATGTCTGCCTCGTCCAGAGAGGATAGCACCAGAATATGAACTCTGTAGTAGACAGATGTGAGATAATCTACCTTCCATATTAAGTCTCAATCTCATTTGAAACACACAGATTGGCTTAAACCATGATACAGAAAATACTGCTGAGCGTAACAGGATAATAAAAGCTGATGGTAGTCCCTCTTCTGAAGTACTCTGTGCAATTCTGAATGTCTGAATCCCCCTCCCCAATAAAAAAAAATAAAAACCTTTAAAAATTTGCAAAAACTACTACAGAAATAAAAATCTACATGAAAAAGTACTGGAAATATGCAAAGATTTGTATATACAGAAACAATAATTTCTGTGATTATCAGTGTGAGAAAGACTAACAGATTTACTTTCCTATAACAGAAGAAAAAGGAGATACTAATAAAACTGAAATGAAAAACTCTTACATTATAAAAAGGTACATTTTCCATAAAGTATAATTAATATACAAAACCTCTTCACAGTATATTTTCAAAAAGATTCCTGGATCTCCTAAAGGCTGCTCCAGAGCTGTCGTATCATGAAGACATACAAAGCAGCCAGGATGCACCAAGAACAAGAACGTTGCCCAATTATGTTACGTGCACATCAACAGTGTCGGTGTCACCCAGCACTAAGAGGACAGACAGGTTCTTTTGGGGATCCTTAAAAGTACCTGTCTGTCCCCTTTGTGTCAGGTGACAGTCAGAAACCAAAGTTATGGGGGAGGAAAGGCAAAAAAAACCAAACCACCCCACCTTTTTTTTTTCCACAGTCTACTTTCCATTTCCTTTCTTAAAAATGGGCCAAGATCACAAGTTTGCTTCCCAAGCCCCACTGATCTCTGAAAGTTTGGGGTCTTTTTCCTGCCTTTGTAGTTCTTTGCATTTTTAATTCCTCATCTGGTTTCTCCAAAAGAGAAGGACCTGCAAATTAAGACTTGCAAAATGACCAGACAGGCATTGCAAAACTTAAGCGGACCATGTATCATCAGAAACATGTAACAAAACATCATTTCAGCACAAGCTGAAATACAACATTTATGAGAAAATCATTGATTAGTTAGCTGCAATGGTTAGCTGTGGAAAAGGTTCTGGACAAGGTTAAAAATAAAACACAAATACCGTAAGGCTGCAGATTTAAATAATATAGCAGAGAACACAATATAAGAGCAAGTTTATGCGCTAATCTGGAAATAGTAGGAAAGTTACATTATATGTCAAAGAAATTTACCCACAAGGGCACAGGCATAGGTAGATTAAGTAGGTAGGAAAGCTGACAAAGTCAAACAGCCACTGGAGATTTGTTTCCGGTATCAGCTGTGTTTAGCAGTGTTGCACAACACAGTGGATGAAAACAAACACCTGCCTCATGGACAAGTTTAATGTATGATAAACTTTACAGTGTGGTTTCAGGGGTTCATAAACAGCATGGCTGAACACAGGGAATTCAAGAACCTTATGGCCAATCCATTTTGTTATAACCTTTGCAGTATTGTTTCCCAGAGCACAACAGCATTTCACGTATTTATCACTTTTTTTCACCTTAAGCGGCCCAAAAATCCAAAATCAGTTCTACAGATAATGCATCTTCATTTGGAGCCACTTCTGAGGCTGAAAAGCACATGCACAGCCGCTAGCACAGCAGGCTAGGAAAATGAACTTTTGGTCCAGGTACCCAGATAATTTATGTATGATGCTGTGGGATATTAAATATTCAGAAAAACTGCCATTATCTTTGTTTCATCCTCCAAATGTTAATAACTCTAATTTTCATAACTTATTTGGGGAGTTTTTAAGTGGGCTGGAAAAGACCTTAACTGTGTTTCGTTACAATAGGAAAGACCCCCGTACCCAGAGGATCCTTTTCATGAGGAAACACAAAACTTCAGTTTCACCTACAAACTTATCTCCACATACACAGTCAGAGCCATTGTTAATACATCCTGAATAGGAAGAATAACATTTGGCACCTTCGTTAAAGAGACCCTCACAGAATAACGTATGTGAGTGCAAGGTCTATGGCGTGCGGCCCCTCTGCAGCCTCCGGGTACTTTATACCTCCTGGCACAGGTCAAGCAGCACCTGCAGGCCAACCCCCAAGCAATCAGCCTCGTGGTGCAGTTTCAACTCCAACCCCGTGTCTTCACATATTATTTTTCATTCCAAATAAACAGGTGGTGGTTTCTCGTGTGAGGGGAACTCCCAGGCACCACCATTTTGCTGTGCTCTTCACCACCACCACCTTTGCCCCCTGCGTGGGGAGGACGGTGCACAGTGCAGGCCTCCCCACCATTAGCTTCTTCCTCTGCACAACCGGGGCTCTCCCCCACGTTTTGTCTGCTGGCTGTGCAGGGCTCTCGCCCTCTCACCTTCCTCCCCACAACGGGGCAATCCCCCCTCAGACAGGGCTGGGGTGCCGGGGGCTCTTCCCCCTCTCCCTGCCTGAAGGGGCACTCCCCACGACCACCTCTCTCCCGGGAAGATGCTCCTCATCCCCCAAGGGAAGGGGCCTTCCCTCCTCCGCAGCTCCCTGGGCACGAGCCTCTGCCCCAGACCCTTCTCCACCTCAGTGCCTTCGGCCAGGAGGCGCTTCCCCCCCCTCTCCCCTGAGAGAAGGGCTCCGTGCCCGCACTCCGCTGCGAGTCAGGCCCCCTCCACTGCCAGAAGCCCCTGGAGAAGGGGGGCTCTTCCCCTCTCCCCCCGCCCAGGCGACTGCGGCTGGCACTGACCCGTCTCTGCCGTCCTGCTCCTCTCCGCCATATTTGTTGTCATCCCCCCACCCCCCACACGGCGCGAGACGCTGCCTCGGCGTCGCCATGGCAACACACGTCACCGCCACGGGAGTCCCGCGCGCCCCCCTCCCGCCCGCAGGCCGCCATGGCGGCGCGGGGAGCGGGGGCGGCGAGAGCGCGGCTCTGAGGGGGGGGCGCCCGGGGAAAGCCTTAACGGAGCCCCGGGCAGCCTGGCCGGGCCCGGGACGGGGAGCGCGGACCGCCCGCTCCCGTCGTCGCCCAGGCCGGCGGCCGCCCCGGTGCTCGCGGATGGGGCGGCCGTGCGCGAGCGGAGCCGGCGCTGCGTGAGGGGCGGGAAGGGCCGTGCGTGAGGAGAACCCGCCGCGCGGCTGCGCCTCTCGCCGTTGGTGTTTACCAGCACGGCTCGCCCGGGGAAGGAAGGGCTTGTTACCTTCTCCCTGGTGACTGTCTGCACCTCGGCAATTACAGTAACGGCGCCCCGGAGGAGGCGGGCGGTAGCCGGGTACCTGAGCCCCCACCCGGGCCTCTGCTGCCCGCCCGCGGGGAGTCGTGTCTGGCCCTGCGCTAGTCACAGGGCTCTGCGGAGGAGAGGCTCGTTATGGAGGTGCATGTCCCCCTCCACCCCCATCAGGGAGCAATTACAGCCTTGCAACCCGGAGGGGAGTGGGGGGCAGAGGGGCCTGACGGCCTGTTTGGGCGAGGGAGGGGTCCCTGTCGCCGCAGTGGGGAAAGGAGCGCATCCCTCTTGCTCTGGTTTTCAACCACCACCGAGGTGGGGCACAGTCATTATGAGGAGGCATCCTTTGGTCAGGGATGGCAAATTCATGTGTGTGTGACTGCCCCACCCTGCCCCAAAGCCCAGCAGGTGAGTCTGATCATGTGGCAGTTATGTCAGCTTTTTTTTTTTATTTCTTGAGACAGCTCAGTGGGGAGCCTCATTATGTGTGAGTGTTGCCTGTCTGTCTCCTTCTCCCAGACCTAGCAGGTGAGCCTGACCATATGGCAAGTATAGCGATGCTTCCTGGGGATGGGAAGGTTTCTGCGTGCGTGTGTGCCCAGGCCCACTGGGTGACACTCACCATGCGGCAAACACAGCGATGAAGCCTTTGGTGCAAAGGGACTAATTACATGTGTGTTTCCCAAGAGACCCAGCAGGTTGGGTCTGATCATGCGTATCTCACTAATGTAAGACTGAGACAGAAGCTTCATTGTACATCCTCAGTGCAGACAAACTCCAAGCTCTCAGAAGCAAGGCTAGCCATGGGGCAAGTACAGCGTTACTAGTGCAAGCATCAAGGCCTCGAATCATGTTTATTTGCATACACGGGCAGACATGGGGGTGAATGCACCCCAAACTGGGTGGCTGATAAAACTGAAACAGGGAGTATGCATGCAATGCTAAGCCAACGGGCAGGACTGTGTTTATGGCTATGTAGACACTTCTGTGTTTGCTTCCTTATAGCTAGAAAATTAACATAACCACTTCCTAGTGACCAATGACTAGTCAGTGAAACACTGCCAGCTTAAAAATCAAGGCAGGTAAAATTGTATCTTTCTCCATCTAAAGTTCTGTTCTTTAAACATCACTTTATCTCTTTGTTTTCCTATCTGATATGTGCCTTTTCTGCTCCAGCTCAACTCCTCTTAACAAGACTCACGTGGATAATACCTGTGGGTTTTACACACTTGGATTTTTCTGTTAGGTCAGTTGCTTCCTTTCTCCCTGGCTTTTGCAGCCTTACTCATTCTTCTTTCAGTTCATAGTTCTCTGGTTATTTTTGCACCATCTATTTTTGTGGTTTCTCTTCTTTTGCCGTTTCCTTTCTTTTTCAGTGGCACTTAGGCCTCTTTCCTTCATCTGCTTCTCTTCACTCTCAGTATCTTACTTTAGTATTATATAAGCTAATTTAATATTACTTCTAGCCACATTCCTGTGCCGGTGCCTTGATGAAATACCTGTCTGAAGTGGTGTATCAAGGGGGCTTTGTGATGGGGTTAGAAGATACACCCTTGCACAGAAGAATATTGGAGTGTGGATGCTGGTTTTGCTCAGCAAGGGCCATCTAGATCCAAGCTCTAGAAAATATTTTCTAGACTTTTCCCTCTGCAGTCTTCATAAACTACAACTGGGCACTAGCATACTACAAAGGCTGATTTGTCTCGCTGCTGACAGTGAACTACAGTAAGTACATATATGCCTTTCCCTTTCCCTCATACTCTTTCTCCAGGCTAGCAGATCGCCCAGGCCCTGTGCTCTTCCTTGTTTGTTGCTGGGCAAATGATCCTGGGACATCCCTCTTTAGAATATGCTGCATATATTCTGATCTTTTTCTTCTGTCCATTCAGATCTCATGGCTGATGGTTTGTGTTACATGTTCTTGCACATCCATTGAGAAACACGATCAGCACCAATTCAGGCTTAACGTAGACAAAATCATTCTCTCATGGAATCTCTCCATGTATGTGCATTACAGAGCCTCCTACCTGTCTGTCTGTCACAAAAACCTAACCTGATTGTTTCTTTTCCTGTCTAATCTGTTATCAAGTCTGGCTTTCTCTTTCTCCATGAAAAGGTGACCATATCTGTATCAGCAGTTAGGACACTTTTTTGCTCCTAGTCATCCTTTATCCTGCTACAACCCCTTTCTTTTAGGTTCCCTGATAGCCATGTCCCATCCCAGCTCTCCTTCAAATAATTGCTCACACTACTTACCTCTTCATTCCTTTATCTAAACTTTTCCTTTTTTTTTTTTTAGGTCTTAGACAGTTCTGTCCAAGTCTGCAGCTCTAGTCTGGTTTCTTATCTTGTACCCACGTCCCCTTATTCCCTTTGTTCTACTTGCTATTCCAGCTTTAGTGTCCCCTCATCCATATTTCATTCCTATCTATTAATACTCATATAACATTTTTCATCTGTAAATTTCTAAGAATTAAGTGCCTGTGAAGAAACCTTCCATATCAGTTCTTCAGATGACCTCTTTATTCACATTTCTCTGAGAGACTCACTTCTATGGTGACCACAAATACTAATCCAAAGGCCTTTTGCATCTAACTGCCATTCTATTAACTCAAATACCTGCAGGAAGGTCTATTGAAATCCGAGAAATCTGGGGGAAAGCAGTTTTTCCAGTCAAATTACCTCTCCTGAGTTAACACGCTTGAAAAACCTAGAAATGCCACACTCTTTTTTAGTCTGAGTTTAATGCTATGTTATAGTCACCTCCAAGCTGAAATGGTGTTAAATATAGATGATATGCAGTCTTTCCAAAAACACGAAGACAATTTGACAAGAGAGAACTGGAAAGTTCATATAGAAAGTTCTTTTGAAAATAGAAAGATTACTGAATGATATAACTTGAAGAATAAGGGCTGAAGAACGAGGGAAATAGTATTCAGGAGAAGCAGTTGCTCATTTTTATTTATGCATTTTTAGAGCACCTGAAAATATGTTAGGATACTCGTTAGTCCAAAGACATCTTTGGTCCCTGCCTTCCAAAGCTAATAATCTAATTTTGGACATCACAAAACAGCAAAGAATAACAGAACACAATTGCAAAACGCTGCCGCCCTGCTTATCTTCATAATCACTGTTTCAGCCATATTCCTTATTTCACTGTGTGCCCCCCTCCTTCCGCATCTTAGCAAGCAAAAGCTACTTCACTTTTGTGGCTCTTTACAGCTCATTCCCACCCTACCATCTTTTAATATCCTACAGAGAAATCTGCGTCTTCCCCCCACACGTTTCATTCAGTAATAACTCTCTACTTGTTACATTTTCAAACCAGCCCCTTCATGCTTTCCCTCGCTGCTGCTTCTCACTCCCACTCACCTAATTTTTCCTCCTTCAAATCCCTTCCCTAAAAATCTCCTGTGCTGTGATGTCTTCTGAAGGAATGATAATGAATAGTCAGCTGTGTGCCAAGATTACTGTCTGTCATGGTGACTGGTGTCGTCTTATCCTGATCTGTCTCTTACATCCACTTCTTGTGCTGGACTGAAAGTGACTTGAAGGAGGCCACCTCTTTTTGCTGTGTTGTGGGTTCTGGAGGGGACTCTTAAAATCCATTATACAAACAAATAAAAATAAATTGAGGCAATGGAAATAAAAATTGAAATGATGGCCAAAACCAGGAAGATTAGGCAGTAATTCAGTTATGATTCATCAGCTTAGGTAAATTTACATAAAAATTAATGTGACTGACAACTCCCTTCATTACAAATATTGAGAAATTATTTTTCTAAATACAGATTTGTGCCATTTTTCTATTTATTTATAATCTGTAAGGACTTGAGGAGTATGTTTTACTTTTTTATCTGCACTTGTATTTGAAACATTAGATTTTCCATTTTTTGTTTGTTTATCTTTTGTCTGTGTGGTGACTGAAGAACATGAGAAAGCATAATACAAGAGCAAAGACTGAAAGGAAAAAAGATTTCTGATCACTTTTTTTTTTTTAACATGAGTATAATTCAAATATGTGGAAGATGGAATGATTTGCATTACACATTCAACACTTTCGATTCAACCAGAGGTGGCTGCTGTCAATACATATCTGTCGAAACCCGAAGATCTTTCAAGAAAATCAATAAAAATCCAATTTTACAATCCTGATATTTTCAGAGTGTTTAAAAAATTGGCAAAAAACACCCTTTTTTACACATTACAAAAAAGCCAGTACGGTGCATTATTGATTATTCACAAATCGTTTTTAAGTGACTGTTAAGGCTGGATAAGAATGAGAAGATGGAGTAGTAACACGAGTTTTGCGTATGTTTCACACACCACATATATGGCGTGGTATATGGTACGGTTCTTCAAAGTGGGGATTTAAAAATCCAGGTGTAATTGTGTAGAAATCATATAATTTTTTTTTGTGTCACTTTCCCTGTGTAGAATGAAGTAGTGCATGCATTCAAGTATATGTTCTGTCGCTACTGCAACTTTGACTACTGTCAGAGAAAAGGCCATGACAATGTTTCTGCTGCAAACAGGCCATCGATGTTGGCTGTGCAAGCAGAGAAGGTACAATCCAAATTAAAAATAAAAAAGAAAAGAAAAAAAAAAGCCTGGTCAGAGTTTTTAGCCAGGACGTTATGGTCTGGTGGGTTCAGACAGAAAATTAAATCTGATAAAGGAAAAAACAGAGCCAAAATGAAAAGCCAAAGCCTAGACTGAGGTAGCAAAATGGAAGTGAATTTTAAAACATGCAAAGATAGTGGAGGAATGCTATAATCTTATTATTGTAACCTTGATCCACTCTTCTTCCAGCACTTATTGCTGTCATTAGTTATGTAATATCTAAAAGCAGATTGTAAATTTCTTGTGTCAGGACAGTATCTTTAATGTATTCTGAACATGCCTAGCATAACTTTAGATATTCTATATGAAAATAATATTACCTCTTGGGTTTTTCCTCTATTATTTCTAAGCATAAGAAAAATTAAAATGTAGCAAGTCTGGAAAGGTCAGACTGTGTCTCCCCTCATTCTGTGCATGACTTCAGACATAATCAAAAAGTTACGCTGAGATAACTGATATGAAACCTGAGACACCCTGATCACAGAACTTGGATCAATTTGTGCCCATGCAGGCGAAGCATCATCTCATTTCACTCCTGAAAATATTTTTTTTTAATTTTACATTTTATGGATATTTTGAACAGTTTGTTCCTAACGATTGTCCTCATGGATGTGCATCAATATTGTGTAATTACACAGAGAAACCATCAGCCTAAAGGAACCCAACGTGTAAATTACAACCATACTGAGTACAGAAGGTGAGCAATTTGTGACTTCAGGATTTTGAACGCTACTTCACTTTTCCACCCTTCCACAAGCACTTTTGAGCTTGTAAAAGCAGGGGACCACCAACATGTAGCACTTTCTCAGACACACGCCCTTCCTCTTTCACCCTGCCTCCGAGCAGGACAGAGCTTTGACGAAGGCTTGGTTGCCAGTGTGCACTTACACCCTGCCTTTGACTAGGAAAGGAAAGAAAGGTCAGTGCCAGCCACCTGGGTGCAGAATGGAAAAAGAAATGTTACCCAAGGACAGAAGCAAACGCTTCCTATTACAAAATGGATATTTTAAATTATTTTCAGGAAATAAAGAACCTTCATTTTTAAGCTCCCATCAGAAAGGTACGCACGCGTATACGATAAAAGTGCCCTTTATCTCGGAAAGATGAAGGGCTCAGTCAGTTCTCCTGGGATTTGAACATGTGGATCAAGACGTTCAGGAATTCAAACCTGAAGTGTAACGCTAAGCTAGAATAACTATTCTGTGCCATTCCAAGGCGGGTAGAAGGGGCCAAAGGACTCTTCTACACTGGAACCCTGCAATTGCCTGGGAACCCTCAGCGATGAAAGCACTTTCAAGTAGTTTCTAATGGTGTAGTTGCTAAATATGCTGCTACTTTGTAGATGTTTCCAAGGGGTCTACATGATCCTGATACAGTCCTGGTGACAGTGATTACTACACCTATGCTTAGAAATTAAAATATATGTTTGATGTTTTCATATATTTATTTAAATTTATTTAATATCTAAGTATTCATTTTTCATTAATATTTCTGTATTATTACGGACATTTTCCAGACTGTGTCCTATATTTCTACATACAGACACATTTTATGCATTGCATTGCAGTATCCTATAAACTCCACAATTCTCCTCTATCTTTTAATCCTTTTTAGCATCTACTCTGTTAAAATACTTTTAATGTAGTTAGTGAACATTTGGAGAGATGAGAGATCAGAACTTAATTTGGGATGAACTGAACAATTGTTTGCTGCCTTGAAACTGATTATTGGGCCCCCAACTGAAATTTAATTCTTTAGAGGAAAGGAGATTTCATAATGGATTTAGGAACTGTGTTAAGTTCCATACATTTTAAATAAATTCATTATTTGTTTTTAGTTACAATTTCTCAAGCTTCCAGCAGCACAGAAAAAGGAGCAGTAAATCACTGAGAGACGATCACTACATGTAGCAGCTGGGAGAGAGAAGGTAAACTGAAATTGCAGGAATTTACTTTAGACTGCAGTAAGCTGATGTTAGCTAACACATGGCAACTAATACACAATAAAACCCCAGTGCAGAAAGGCCATTTTCAGTTTTCACATTTGTTAGCAGAATAGTAAGCAGCTGGCTCACCCTGATATGCACGTGTCTTCCCTAGGATTTTTTTCACATGCTGAGTGGCAAGGAGCTATCTTTTTCTCCTATCATATACAAAGCCTACAAGTACTCAGGTAGGAATGAAATAGATCTATACCAACGTAAGCCACGCGGATTAACAAGGATCTTTTTTTGCTTTTAAAAGAATCCAAGGGATAAATTCAGAGCATGCAGGTAGATTGCCTTTGGTAGCGTGAGGGCTCAAGTTCAGTGCACTAGATGGCTTGAGACTGTCAGCCATCAAGGTCCTAGTTCAGCCTTCTGGTTTTACACTGTACTTGTGCAGGAACACAGTTATTCCATAAGCCATGCAGTGCCACCAAAAGAAGTCCTTGTAGTGCAAAGTATTATCAACATTGCCCTTTAATAATAGTACAATAAGGAAAACTCGAGCCCATAGCAGCACACCAAACACCTTAGAAAAAGGGCAATAGCAAGTCAGAGCCATTCTCTGTGGAATCCAGGGTATAGAGTAAAGCAAAATATGGGGCCTACCAAGGCCAACCACCTTCCCTCAGAAGTACAGGAAACCCGCTTGTTTGGTGAATCTAGTTCTAAATACTATCTGCTACGGCACAATAATGTGAACTCAAGTGAAAAAGGTCATTATGCCTCTAAGGACAACGTTGTAACTGATGATGGTTAGCAAGATGATCAGGGAGCAGTGCCCCCATGCAAACTCCAGCCTGACCATCTTGAGGTAGGCAGAGATCTGGCTTTAGTGTCAGTAGAAAATGTTACACCAAGATCACGCTCATAATTACATTTTTAAAATCACTATTTTATGTGTTTGAAGACATAAACACACACAGCATCTTTTCTTTAATTTCTGTGTATTTTGTCAAAGTAATATCAAATTCTAGGTATTCCTGAACACTCTGATTATCAAACTTGTTTCCCTTGTTATAACTAGCAATGCTGAGACACAGATATTCAATAAGACATAATTACACCCAACTGTCTGTCCCCAACCTTGAATATAGAGTCTGGAGAAAAAATTACATGAACTTTTTAAAGTTTGCATCAACAACATCTTCTCCATTCTACAGCTTCAGGGACCTTCACAGAATGCAAACTTTCTATCCCTCCCTGCAAGAGTTATTGGTCCTATAGAAGAAAAAAAAACCTTTAAATTAAGATCTTATGGAAATGAACAGGTATATGTGTATTTGATCAGAAACTGCAGAAATCATTTAACGTAATGACTACCTAATCCATCCTGAAATCAAGGACAATTGCAAAATTAAGACATTAATATGAAATTAGAATGACTTGAAGTTTGCATGAAGGAAGGGAAGTACACAGTAAAAAATGTAGTTACATACTGTGTTTATCTTCTAAATGAAGGTATTTGGTGAAGCACAGATGGGTTACTGTATTTCTTAATCCTCTAACCTATAAGGATTAGCAGTGAGACAGTGTTCCCATTAATGCATCTCTCACTCTTTCTCCTTTTTTACATGGCATTGAAATATTACATTTGGGAACTCATTGACTCACTTGGGATGGCGGCTGCTGTACCAGAGAAAGGAAGCTGATTTCCTTTTCATATTTTGAGCACACACAAAAGTGGTGGCAACTTAGGAACCAGCTCTTAGAAATAGCACCTGGAATACAAAAGCTCTTAAGATCTTACCTGCCAGAAAGTAATGTTCCATTCTACAGGAGAACTGAAGTTCAGTTATACTGAGGGTCTGATGAAGGAGTGGGTACAGCACTGTTTCGGACAGCTAACCCTGACCGTTCCCAAAACTGTGCCAAAATTAGAATGGGTGGCAGAGCTGCTCACAAACCAGACACAGATGTGCAACTTGACAATGCTATTGAGGAGAGCTTTCAAGTAAATCCCACCTTTGCTTAAAATTCTGTACTGGAAACTGCAAGATTGCACACTAGAGTGGTAACCCCATCAGCCACCTTAAGTTACACCCTCCTGATGGGGTCATACATGACTTAGCATCACTTGAGAAGCCCGCTGTAGAGCAAGGAACTGATTTGGTTTCCCAAGTCTCAAGCTTTCCTCCCATACAGTAAGCATGGACTTCTAAAGGGAGCAGCTGCAACCAGCCAGTGAACCAGAAAGTGACAGAAATGTTGGTAAAGTGTCCCAGTGTAGCACTGCACTCTTCCAGAGATTTACACAATAGGCAGGATTTAAAACAAACACAAGAATAGATGCTATTTAATTAGGACCTTCACAGAAAAACATCTGGTATAATTGGTTAAGGGGAAGTCTTTACTCAGGCAACATTTATTGGAATATAAACAATGTCCAATTGTAAAAGCTAATTAAACAGCAGGGCTAAGGTAACAGAGAGTTTTGCCTGCATGACTAGGATATAAGGTTTATAATCCATGCTGTTATGGGACAACAACAGCAAGAACAAATAATTGTGTATCCAAAAAGTCAATTATGCCCTTCTTTCAGTAATAACATGCTCCAGAGGTCAGAGAATACTTTTTCTTTAAGTAACACAGTCAGCTTTCTATAGAGATTGACGCTTGATTACTGTTCAGTGCTTGTTAGGAAACTGAAAGCAGCAAAACCAGCCTGATGGACATTCCACCCTGTTGGGCAGTACATTATCAGCCCATCGCTGTGAAGCTCTAGGCACCCTCATGCCCTTTGCTTTCACACAGCAAATTCTGGTTTTGAGCCATCTGGCCTATATCGCTGTCCAAGGAACTTGTATCATTGACCGTATATTATTTCAGTGTCCTTTTAAAGAAAGTTCATTTACAACAGGGTTATTTTTATACATATATATATTTTGTTGAACTAATGGAAATTAAATGGCAGGTACACGCACATCCATATAGCTGCAAATTCAGTGACAAATGCATCTGGTAGAGCTTCTTCAGACGTTTTGCAATAGATGGCAGCCCAGGTTTACCTAACCCCCCCAGACTGCCTATTCATAGGAAGGCCCCAAGCTTCTGCAGCATCTCTGGCGTTGTTTCCACTTGGCAGCACCACACCTGCATTACAATCCACTTAAATGCAGTCTCTGTAACAAAGAAAATTCTGCTTTATTAACTTTCTTCTTGCTTATCTTTGTTGTACTGGTGGAATGACATCCCTCTGCAAACTGGAGGGAAAACAAGAGGTTTCGAGGCCAGGCATATACTAACTCTTGAGTGAAGAGATAGCGGTATTTTCCCTTGAATGTCGCTCCATGCACCGCTATAACCCATGGGGACTGAGAAGCACCATTTGTCATACAATATGAACAACTAATACTAAAGAATCTCCCAAGAAGTCCTCTTGCAAACCGGTGATGTCCACAAGAGCTTTACTGTCTTTCATGTGAACACTATTAAGACATCTTTTTCTTTAAAAAAATAGTTATCTTGACACAGTATAGGCTGAAGTGCATTTGCTGTACTTTCCAACTATGGCCATCAAAGCACTTGAATGCTGTGAGAAGGCTGCATACTGAGCAGTGGCACACTAATGCACTGAAATCTTAAGCTAGTTAATAGCCTTTTAAAGTGCACATAATTTCATCACAAACCAAATATCTGCAGCAATCCAAGTGGAAAAACTAACTTTAAAAACTTTTAATGTTCTTTAAATTCATAGCCTCTAGCAATATATTATAATGAACAGTAGGTATGAAACTACACTCAAAACCTTAAATGTTTTCACAATAGTTTTTACTTTTAATAATTTAATTTACTGCATTTTACATTCAAAAGTAGCAAGGACAATTTCAAACGAAAACTTCAAAAACAAGATACAACCAAAGACTTTTTCAGGATGAAAGAACACATGTAAGGAGGATCAAGACCCTACAGTGAGATCAGCTATTAGCTAATTAAATATGTGACTAAAATTAATCATTTTAAATAGCAGCCGTATTGATGGTGAGCAATCTGGTAAGCAAACACATGATAGTGGATTTTTTTTCATATCTTCAGAGAGAAACATTTATCTTAATAAGATTCCCTATGTCATAATACACATGGAATAAGTCAATGTCTACTAATTAAAGGACACTGTCAACCTGATTTTCTAAACAGCTAATTAAAATATGTAGCATCTAATACAGCACTTCTTGCAAAGCACGCTCTATTTAAAAAATACACCCCTGTAAGTTACTTGTTTTTCTATTCCCTTGTGTTTGCTTTTTAAATTGTTTTTTCAACAAAGGAGGATCTGCTGAACTAAGGTTCTATTTCTGTATCAAGTTCCATTAATGCACACCCCTGTACTTATGCAGAAGCCCAATGATTTGTAGGTCTAAAAGGCTATAAAGGAAACAATGACACTAATCCTAAGGGTTTGCTGTTGTTGCTTTTTCAAGGACGAGAAGATTTTCTCCCTCCGTTTTTGGGGGGGATTTCAGATAATCTAGGTGTTATTTGAAACTGAAAAACTTTCAAAAAGAAATGTGATTTTCAAATTCATGAGGAATCTTTAACCTTCCATTTACAGATTACATTAGTTTCTCAGCAAAAGCAGGCTTCTCTATTTCTTATTCTGATTCTGTATGTAGCTTTTTCAAGAGAAAGAAGTTGTTGTAGATCTGTCAGCAAGGCTCTGGGAGTAGGAGGATGTTTGGATTTCCGGCATATTGCAACACAGTTCTTGGCCACCAGCAAAGCTATGTGTGTGAATCTCATTTTATATCTGTTGTTTGCAATACCACATATTTTAAGAGACATTTGAAATAGTCTCTGTACTCCTAATCCTAGACAAGTTAGCACAAATCATTCCCTAAAAGAAGCTGAGAAGACAAAATACGTACCTTTACGTAACTCACGTCATGAGAGACTGTGGATGAAATGATGCTGTCACAGAAACAAAACAAAATCTGTTCTATCTTGAACAATTTAAGTTTGTATTCAAAGTTCTGAGCTCAAATCAGCCTATTGTTTGCTATGTTTGTTTTCTTTCCAGATTCAGATTTAACACTATTTTCTGACATACTTTTTGCATTACAACATTAGCCAGCTAATCTTACTAGTCAATTTTAAAATCTTTTTTAAAATGTGTATTTTTGCAGATACAGTAAATTATGAACTCTGTGACTGCTAATTAGTTTTACACCTGGAAATAGATGGAGTTCATCTTCAATATTTTTCCTCTAAAGATCACTCGCGTCACCACTCCCACCATTTCCCCTTCCTTTCTATCGTCGACCAATACATAGAAAACATCATTTTCCCAGCAAGGCATATGCAACATCCTTCAGAATGCATCAGAGCAGATCCTTCCATTAGCTGGAGGTCCTTCTGCCCCGGGCAGGATAAAACAAGCTTGGGATTTCCAAACATTTTGTCTTCTCCAGCAAAGAGGTGATTTTAGCGTGTAGAATCATAGAATTGTTTTGGTTGGAAAGGACCTTTAAGATCATCGAGCCCAACCGTTAACCTAACACTGCCAAGTCCACCATTAAACGATATCCCTAAGCACCACATCTGCTCATCTTTTAAATCCCTCCAGGGATGGTGACTCAAGCACTTCCCTGCGCAGCCTGTTCCAATATTTGACAACCCTTTCAGTGAAGAAATTTTTCCTGATATCCAATCTAAACCTCCCCTGGCACAACTTGAGGCCGTTTCCTCTCGTCCTATCACTTGTTACCTGTGAGAAGAGACCGGCACCTGCCTCGCTAACTAACACATGAGAAACGCCTCTTTTCCCTGTGCCCTTTTGTAGGCAAGCGCCCAGCTCCTCCCAAATTATAATGGAAGTTCAGTGGCTGACCAGAGGCTTTGACAATCTCTACACAGGACAATGACTTGAAATCAGTCCTCTCCATTGTAAAAAGTTCCAGTTGTGTTGACAATGACTTGGGAGGGCAAAATACGTTTTACTCTTCCATAACTGTTTGCATTCTGCAGTGTTAACAGGAGTTAAAACTTGGTTTAGTCATTAAAGCAATCAGGTATGAATCAAAGAAACCTCAGGAGATGCTGTTGTTGAGAAAGCAGGTATTATTTTCAGAGAAACAAGCATTTTTCTCATCCTAACTTCATCTTAATGGGTATATATCTTTAATAAACAAAACCATTGTTTTGAGTTGTATCAAGAAATTTCCATCTTTAATATTGCTCAAACAAAAAATACTAAAATGCTAAAAGCATTTTGTTTTTTTATACACACATCTAGCATGTTCATTGCCATAATGCAATATTGTAAATGCCAAAAAAGTGATGCAGTGATCTGTAATTTTCAAATGCCAGAGATTTCCAAGCTGTCACTGATCTTGGAAAATTTCCCCAGTAGCATGTAGAGATCAATAACTGTTGATAGAATTTTTAGTCCCAGTTTATAGGGAGCATATACCTATGGGCTATATCAAACCTCTTAACTATGAAGTGAAAGATTGATTTCACATTTAAATCTACCCAAAAGCCCATAATGCTGAAGAAAGGCAAGAAGGATGATAAGGGAACTACAGGCCAGTCAGTGTCTGCTTGTTCTCTGGGACAATAACAGCGCAAGTCTGCGGGAGCCATTTCTGAAGAAGAAAGAAAGGTGATTAGAAACAGTAGCCAGCATGGATTTACCAAGGTTTGCCATGCTTGACCAACATTACCACTGGTGATGAAATGGCAAGATATACAGACAAAGGGAGAGCAGTAGATGTTGCCTACCTTGACTTCAGCAAGGCTTTCAGCACAATCTCCCACAGCACACTTATACCTAAGGTGGAACATTCTAGTGTGGATGGGAAGACTGCTAGGTGGGTGAAAATCCAGCTTGATAGGCACAATGGGCTACCGATTCATTCTCCACCTGACAGCTGGTTACAAGTGGTGTTCCTTGGAAGTTTACCCTTAGACCTATGCCACTGAATATCTTTCTCAGTGGCCTGGAGGAGAACACAGAGCACAACTTTGTCAGGCTTGCAGAAGGCATTGAACTCGGGGATGCCATCAGCACTCTCTAGATCAGAATTGTCATTTAGAGCGATGTACCCAGGCTGGAGGAATGAACTGACAGGAACCTCATGAAACTCAACAAGGACATGTGAAAAGCCTTGCACCTGGGACAGACTAACCCCCTACAACGGCACAGGACCAGACTGACTGGCTGCGGAGCAGCTCTGCTGAAAAGGACATGGAGGTCCTGGTGATGTCGTACACTAAGCATGAGCCAGTAGTGCGCTCCAGCAGCAATGAAGGCTAGCAGCATATTGTGCTATATCAACAGGTGCATAGACAGTAGATCGAGAGATGTAATTATTCCCTTTTACTCTGTATTCTTTAGGCTATTTTAGTATCTGGACTATTACGTGCAGTTTTGGGGTCCCCTGTACAAGAAAGATGCTGATAAACTTGAGCAGACAAGCACTGAGGCACTTAGAGGGCTGGAGCGCTTGCTCTGGAGTGCTTGCTCTTTGAGGAAAGCCTGAGAGATGAGGGCTTGTTTAGTCTGGAGAAGGGACAGCTTCCAAAACACCTGGAAACAACCTGCCCATACTTAAGAAGAGGCTACCACAAAGATGGAGCTAGGCTCATTACTGAGGTCCAACTGGAGATAAGAAAAAAAATAATACAAGGATATTTAAGCACTGGAACAGGGTGCCCAGAGAGACTGGGGAATCTCCATCCTTGCAGGTTTTCAAAACTTCATTGCACCAAGTCCTAAGCAAACTGATGTGATTTCAGTGTAAGACACATGTAAGAGTCCCTTCAAAGTTAGACTTTCCCATCCATCCTATCCTTCAGGGTTGTCACTTTACATGTGTAGTTCTGGGCTGATGTCAAAAGAAAGTAAATTAACATGTCCTCCTCATCCTTGTATCTCAGAAGCAGGTTTAAGATCAATACCCAGTGCATGCTGATCATAAATTCCACTGCAACGTTAATGTATCCCATTACCAGAAAATACCTTTTACTCACTATTTTTCATTCCTTGCACATGTACCTATGTGAAAGTGTGTAAAGACTTTCATTGTATCATGGAACCTTTCTCTCCTGAATCTAGATGGTTTTCTATTTGATATTTTACAGAAAAGGTACTGAAAAATAATTTTATCTTTGATTAAGTCTCTTTACAGCTTATTCATCAATGTTTTTAGTTACGGTAGATCAATTCTTTTCTATGGTCATCCATTTCTCAGTCTTCTGCTTCGTCTAATTTTTCATCAACTGCATCTTTTCCTGGCATAACTGAAATATGAGCTATGGTGTTACACTGCGGACATATGAACATTAATTCTTAAAGTATTTAAACCTTCTTTGTATAACATCATCATGAAGGAAAAACCCAAGCTGTAAGGAAAAATTACAAACATACAAAATTAAAGTGGCCACTGGAACTCTCTAACTTTTGTTCCATTAAAGTGGCATAAAATGGGATTTCTAAGATATGATAAATATATAAAATTATTAAACATGAAAATAGCTAGTAGGCTATTTGGGGCAACTATAGCATACTTTGGTGGCTTTGCCACAAACTAAAGCCAAAGACCAACTTCTTTTAATCCCATGAGAAATCCAGTACTCTTCGTGAGGTGCAGTAACATGTATATCAGTAGAGGATGCACTTTAAACCTATTCAAACAAGAAAAATATCTTAAAAGTCCAGAAAGGTAATAAACAAACAATGTATCTGTGTTCTTTATCCTTGTTCTTTTTCCACTCCCCACTGTGCAAATCAGAAAAAGTAGAAAGTTGGGGTAGCAGTGGAAGACTCGACAAAATACATTTCAAAAAGAAGGAAATATATTTAAATTGGTTTAAAAAAAACACAACAATGTTACACTGACTGCTGAAAGCAGAGTGAAAATGAAGTCATATGGCTCTGAGGCCTGATCTTTTAAGCTGCTCCTAATTAAATGCAGCTTTCCTCCTACTGGATCCTAAGAGCCTTCCAGGTTACTGCCCATATTAAATGAAAATTAGATACTTATCTGTACGAATGTTGCAAAGTTGATTGAAAAAAGATAACGTGTGGAGCCTGTGTCAAAAAAGAATATTGCTGATTCATTCTAATGTGCTCAGACATTCCTGAACTCTTGACGGTTCATCAGTCCCTCATAGTATAGGTCATAATCCTTAGCAGATAAATGCTTAATCCAAGATAAATCGTAATAAATCCAAATGAGATTAGACCTTTACCGAAATATTCAATGAGTGGTGTAAAAACATGTTTGAGTGACTGTGATATATCAGTGGGAGTCACTGACTAAATTATGTACAGAACTTCAGAGAAGGTGCAATAATCGTTAAAAGAAAAGCAGAAATTTACTGATAAGCACCACTTGGGGGGCTGGTGTTGAATGTTCTCCACCAGCCTTGCTTCTTAACAACATTCTTCTGATCTGCGAGTCTTCATGGTTTAAATCAGTGCTCTGTCAAAGTCACCTACTTTCCGAAACAAATGTTTTATTTATCTCCTCCTCCCCACTCCTACTATTCTGAATCTGAATGAAACCTGCAGGAGCCTCAAGGCTAAATCATTCAGTGGGATCCACTGGCATTTTCATCCCCTCTGTATTCGGTAGCTTATGACTTGTTAAGTATTTATAGTAAAGCACATCTTTGCATAGTATTTTAAAAAAAATCCAAAAGCCATATTAACTAAAATTAATAGTGCTATGATTGACTAAATGCTTTATGGTTAGAGCTGGACAAAAAGATAAGAAAAAAATGTTTGCTGCTAAAATCTGAGATTGCTGCAGAAGTCTAGGATCTTTACCTGGAACACATTTCAGCCGTCTTTACTTGTGACATAAGTATAGCCTCTTAACCTGCCAACTGTAAACAAAAAGCTGCTGTCTTGAAGCAGAAGCATTTCAGCTACATTTTTAATAAGTTTTTTTTATTTTGTAATAATAAAATCTCCAAGAAACCCTGTTCTAAAAAACTGTGTTGCTTTACATTCAGCAATTTAAAAAAAAATCACTGCTTAATATATTGTAACATGAATTAAATGAAAATTCCAAATGAAGCTGCCCATGTAAGTCTGAGTTACATTAGTATTACCGAGCATACCCGGAGTTGTGATCCTGGGACACTGCCTTCATGGGAGTTTTGACTGTGTGAAGAATTAAAGTTCCTATCTGATGTCCTCAAAGCCTTTGATGTGTTTATAGCTTTCATAGGTCAGTTGCAAAGATAAGCTTTGTAATGGCTTTCTACACTTACCTTGAAAAAGCACTTATACTCTCTATTGTTTAAAATACACACATTTACTTCTGACAACATTTGCTATTTATTCTAAAAACAGTGGTATGCATTAACAACATATTGATTCAGAATGCTATATTCTGAATAGGCAATGGCATCATTGTGCTCTAATAGCACAGTGAAGCTATCAGATTTTGTCACTATCTGACTTT
The DNA here is from genome assembly GCF_013368605.1 of Nyctibius grandis. NCBI lineage: Eukaryota > Metazoa > Chordata > Aves > Nyctibiiformes > Nyctibiidae > Nyctibius > Nyctibius grandis. The sequence goes on from NC_090665.1 coordinate 42,283,644, forward strand.
AGCGAGTCCTGCAGTTTCATCATAAAGACAAGCAAAACTCTGCATTAGGTGTTATGATTTTGCCAGTGAACTAGGTAAGCCACTCTCATTAGCAAATTACACCCCCTCCATTCAGTCGAGGTTCCTAAACTCCTGTAGATCCTATTGTTGGTTGCTCAGATTAGACAAAGAAACGGGGCGGATTGTGGGAGGAGTAACATGAATTAGATGCTCAGGTAGAGACAGATGCACATAGACAAAGCAACACAGGTGCTTGTCTAATTCATGTGTAGAATGAGCACTCGCGTCCTTTGAGTTGAGGCTTCACATCATTTGCATTGCCTACAACATACGACTCGTTTTTCTGAAGAAGAAACGTAAGTTCTTATTTTAGAAGGTGTTTTTGTTGTTGGTTTTGTCATGTAACTAAGATATGACGTAATGTGAAAATGAACTAAATCTTTTACTTTGCATAGTACATATCTAAATCATTCATCAGCAGTATTCAGATGTAAAAAACATGCACATTTCTTCATATTTCAGCAGATCTACCTAGAATTCTCTTTTCAGAACAACAATATCAGGCTTTACACTTCTCAAAGAGTACAGAAGACTTTCCTATGATACGATTTTCTGTTTTATTTTTAAACAGCAGTTAGGAATATCGTTTGAATCTAAACTTGTATCATCAAGCAAATGCCACATAATGATCATTAGTTGTACAACAATGTAGACCTTTTGCTACGCCTGTGGAGAAATATCTGCACTGTAGTGCAGATCCAGTAAGAACTATAAAATGGTAGATACAAGTTTTTGGAGTATGAAGTAGAATTTTTAAATCTTTTTTTTTCCCAAAGACCTAAAAAAATCTAGGAAAATAACTGAAATACTGAATAGTGCAGACTTAGTATACTGCAAATAAAAAAGCTGTGTAAGAGATGTCATTTTCTTTAGGCATACAGGCTTCAAAGTGAACTGCTTTTAGAAGAGGTGTTGTCTAATGGGGTGATACCTTATCATTTAATGGACTGATGCCCTTTTCTTGACTGTTGTTCGGAGCTAGACTTCTCAATTTTTAAGAATATCAATACCTCTTCAAAAGAAAGTTGTAGAGGCTGTAAGTCAGGAAGGATTTCCATAATTCTGTCAAAATACACAGAAAGAAAAGATACAGCGCACCTACAAGTACAGCAACACTACTTTGGTTCAGAGAAAAGTATTTTGATATCAGCACACTGTTTAGGGGTAGATGATTTTTAACTTAAGACAGAGTACACTGAGAGAGTTAAACTTGTTTCCAGGAAAAAAAAAAATCATCTTAATTTAGCTTTGTCTGGATTTCTGACAATTGCATTTCATACCTCCACTTTTTAGAATCATGTATTTTAGGGGATGCCTGCACAGAGTATATCACAGGTCCTTTCTGTATGTGATAAGTGTGTCTCTAAAACAAGAGGATTTTGCCCAAGCTAATAGGCAGATGAAGCCAAACAAACAAATTGCTGCTATGCTAATTTCTGAAACAGATGGCTCTGATCCAGTATTTGCTAGCAAATGTAATTCATTGTCAATCTAACACAGAATCATGTATGTCTTTCTGTCATTCCGTATGTATAGCATATAGAGAGAAATCTGGCTCAGGATACTCCACCCACAGCTAAATTTAGGCACAAAAGAACTGAAAATCAAAGTGCATAAACAAGTACAAATTCTGCTGTCCGTACTGGAAGCGGAGATTAGACCACTGTTTTGAAGTTTCAGGTACAGATCTTCAAAAGGCCTGAGATGTGAGGACTATAGTCTTTCCTCACTTTGTGGTAGAAATACCCTTGAAATTAATGCAAGTTGTATACATGGCTTGCAGCATGAGAGTATACCAGGCAAACCACCCTATAAACTTTATTTTCTAGACACAAGATATTTTATTTAAATGGCTGAGATTTTGTTACCTTTAACCAAGCTCCCTGAAAATAAGTCAATAAAAATGTAAACAGTTTTGCATCCAGCCTCCTGACCAGGACATGCAGTTGGGACTATGGGTCTAGTTAAGCCTTCTGAGACAGTTTGTCTTTGCTGTTGGTGTGTCTTCAGCTAAATTTAGCCTAATGTTAAGAATGACCTACACAGCAAGGAAATAAACTGTTTGAAAAAATATAGGACAAAGCTTATGTTTAAGGGAAAGCTTCCCACAATGTTCTATTTGTGGCACACGATCATACATTTGTGTCACATCATCTTATCGTTTCCTTGAGCATTGATTGAAAAAGAGGCTTTTTAACCTACTCAAAATTATTCTTCGTACATCTTTATTGGTGAGGGTCACGGACCTGGTCACAAACAGGGGAAGCACCTCCAAGCAGGAGATCAGAACAAATCCCATCCCGCCTGCTGCGCTTTGTTTTCATTTCCGAATCGTGAGGCACCTGGATGCGTCGCGGTCCTGGGCAGGAGCGAGCTGTGCAGACCCACCGGTACGTCCCCCCGGCTCCGGTGCTCACCTTCACGCACCCACCCACGGGGGTCACCCCTCCGTGGGGCTCGCTGACCCACACGGGTGCCCTGTCACTCACCCCAGCTGCCCCACGACCTCCCCCACAAACTCCCCCAGCTGCCGCTGATTTCACAACGCGCCCGTGTGAGATAAAAAGCCCTTTCCCGACCTCTCAACCCCCCCCTATCCCGGCGCTGCCGCTGCCAAGATGGCGGCGCCGCCTCACGCCGCTCCGTAGAGCCGCGCCGCGCCCCTCCCGGCTGCGCGGGAGACCCCGTGGCTGCCACCGCACGTGCTGCCGTCGCGGGCTGCCCAGCCGCGCGCGTCTGGTGCTTCCCTCGCGGCGGGAGATGCGCGTCAGAAGCGCGGTGAGGAAACGCCGCCACCTCCCCCCCGCACCCGCGCAAAGTGGTACCGGGGGCGGCAGGGGGCACACGGGAGCGAGGGTCCCGCTGCACCGGCAGCTGCGGAAGCGAGGCGGGAAACGCGATTTTCCAGGATCGCGGCGGGGAGGGGGCGCCGGTGCCTTTTGCCCCCCCCAACCCCATCTGTATGGGCTCCCGGGGCGCGGAGGGACGGGCGGCCGCGGGGCGGGGGAGCCCCCTGCTCACCCCCCGCCCCGTTTGCCCGTTTGGGAGGCGGACCCGCCGTGGAGGGGTAGGTCCTCCCTCGGGGCGTCGAGTGGCGCCGTCCGCGGGGGCCGGGCGCGGCGGCCCCGGTGGGGCGCTTGGGAGGCGCTGCCCGGCGGCCGTCAGCCCCGCACCGCCGCGGGTGCATTTCTCCGCTTCTAAAGAAATGTTTGTTGTTTTTTGGTTTGTCTTGGTTTTTTTTAAAAAAAAAAGGTAATTTTGCGTGGTGTTCCCTAAACTAGTATTTTTGGAAGGAAACGATATTCACCGGAGTTCTCTGGTGTTCGCGGTTCCCACAGCGGTTTGCTCCGCGCTCGCCGGCCTCTCCCCAGCGGGCCGCGGTGCTGCGCGGGCGTGCTCCGGGCTCCGCCGCCGGGGCCGCGCGCCGGGCCGCGGGGGCAGCTGCGCGGCGTGCCGCTGCCTTTGCAGCTGACGACCTTTAATGACTGAGTAGGTTTAGAGGCTTGATTGCATCAAGTGTGTTAAGAACCAGAAAGAAAAGGTTAAATTCACCGGTGTAATGACTCTCTGCGAATGGTTGCTATTTATTTCAGTGCGTATATACATGGTGGCGAATTTAAGAGTTTCAGGCTCAGTCTAGTTTACTGTGATTAGCACAATTAAGGTGTTTTTAATTAAAATTTTTACCCATGACAGTATAGTTTTAATTGCATAATACTTACCATGGAAGTTAGCATGGTTTTGTGCCGATGGAATTTTTTCCTGCGGTGGGCTGATAAGTATTCCAAGCTATTAAAAGGGTAACTTTGATATATCTGAAACTTATGTTTGCTTGTTATTCCACGTAAAATAAAAAACGAGATTGCTAAAGTGTTATCTATAAACATGTGTGTTAAAAGATGTATTTCTCTAAATATTTTCTTTGAGTGCTTTTTAAGTGTGATGGCACGTGTTGAGTAAGAGGTACAGACTCATACTGACTGTGGAGACCTGGCAGTAGGGCTGCCTACGGTGATAAATCCTCTTTTGCATTTCACCAAAGCAAGAGTGGGATAATTCATATTGCATTACTTTCAATTTGTTTATCGGTTCTTAAGCAGATCTCCCACAGCCTTCCTTGGAAGGTCATTCTACACAATGGCACCCTCAGCACCATTTAAGGCTTCTATTGTCGCTTTGTATTAGTAGAAGGCCGCATAATGCTATTTAATAGAGGTTTAGTTTTGTGCCAGCATTTGGCCTTTTCCTGTAAAAAGGGCCAGGGAGAGCAGTTGAGAATTTTTTAATAAAATTAAAGCAGTTCCCATTGTTTTTGTTTAAAAGCTCCAGAAGAATATTGGAAACCTTAAACAAGAACGCTGTTGTAGTAATTGAGAAGCTGAACCTGCGACATACTCAAAGCAAGAATGAAATTGATAGCCTAATTTTACTATCCACACTGAGTGACATACAAAGTAGTAAGGAAGCCTAAATGATGAAAAGTAAATTAGATTTTTAAATTAGGTAATGTTTGAAGATGTTAGAGTAGTGTTACATTTATTTCGTTGTTAATATTCTGAGATGTTTTAGAGAAAAGTAAGGAAAGGTAAATCATACCAAAATAATTTAAATGACATTTAAAAAAAAAATCAATTACAATGTGAGGCTTATTGCTATGCAGAGAAAGAAACCTTTGCACAGGTGTAAGCCTTTTGCTTTATTCCACCTATTTAACAGAAAAATGTAGACTTGGAGAGAAAGTGCATGTCTGGCTTTGGCAGTAGAGCAGCCTGGGAATGGTCTGAGGAGATGGAGATTCCTGCACCATTCCATTTCAGCATTGCTAGTGAGATACATGGCACAGGCATGTATGTTTTAGTCTAAATTTTAAACGGGTTTTGAAACAGTTGTCCTTCCTGTACATGGCTTAAAAAAGGTTTTTTTATATTTTTCTGTCTCACTACAAAGAAATGCTTCAAATTTAGAAGTTTAAAACGAATGACTTTCAGTAAGATGTGTGCTATAGCATTAGTTAGCACTGCTTTACAGATTCAGGATGCTCTGGTTGTGTGGAGGAAAAAAAGGTGACACCCTACAGCCATAATAGCCTGAAAGCCACAGGCAGGACAGCAAGGCAGTGGTGGCCCTGCAGCCTCTAACTTCAAAAATGGGTATGGGAAAAACATTGCTGCAGGCAGCGAGCTCTTCAGGCGTAGTTTAAGGGTTAGGTTGGGCTAATGTGTAGTGATATACCAGAGCAGATTTTTTTTAAAAGCCTGTCAATTTCTATTGAATGTAAGAGCGTATTTTAAACAGTAGAATTTTGGTTCCACATAGATGCAGAAATAACTTTCTGAAAGGTGGTACCTGCGAAGACTTTGCTAAGCAGAAATAGTTGATGTGTATTTCAGTAGGGTGTTGGGTTTCATGCCAACACTGTGTTGGGGAGAGGCAGAGGTTGTTAATTGCAAATCATTCTGCTGTTTGCTTTCTGGGATTGTGGGTGGGAATTCCTTTTCCACATAATTTTATTTTGCCTAGGTATACCTGGGGTTATTACAGGTGGGAGCCAGCAACTTTTTATTAATTTTCTAGAAATGGATGTGTAGCAAATAAGTTCTGAAGTAACTCTAGGTTGTGTCAGCATTTTTCTTTGCTTGTTTCTATCAGCATTAACTAACTGTTACTGTTCAAGTCAGCTCAGTAACAGTTTTGAGGAATGGCAAAAGTAATGAGAATGGATGTATTTTCATGGAAGGATAGTATATAAGAGGAAAGAAGTAAAACCTTAATACTGCCAGTTAGATTCCTATTATCTGTTAACTGCTTTTTGGCCTTAAGGGAAGTTCATACCTAACAGTAAAATCTGTGTGAAATCACATCAGTGTTTTTATAAAGGTCTAGCTGCCTGGATAAAAGAAAAACATGCGAAGTATAGCATTATTGCTATAGTAATGTATGAGGATTCGTTTGTGGTAACTGTGGATTTGTTCAGGATGAATGGGGGGAGTGTAGAATAATTATAATTCTGGCCCTGTAAGAATAATACTGTCCTAGGCAGAAAAGAGTGTCTTAAAACTAAATGACAAAATATGCCTGTCATACAAAGTTAAATCTCTGTGGTATTTTCTTCACTTTTGCTCAGTTTTTGAAGAATTTGCGTGGAAGAATCCTGCGTTCAAACAATAAAGGAGTGCAAACAAGATGTAGGATTAAAGAGCAAGCTGAAAAATCGTGATTAAACTCAGTAACAGTGACAAAATAATTGTGGTCACTTCCAATTAGCCTGTTTACTTCATAGTACCAATTCAGATTTTTCTAAGAAAGTATGTATGCTGGTGTTTTTTAATTAGCTCTCCTTGATTTTTCTTATGTATCTTAATTAAAAGTTTGGTTGTAGTTGTTAATTATGATGTACTTGTTTAGCCTTTTGTTTAGTCTTTGTTCTGTCTATGAATGCTGCCTTCTAACAGCATTGCTCTTACTCAAACATCTTGCATGATAGTTTTCCTTGGGGGTTATGGAAATGATAATCAGCCTTATGCTTGCTCTGTTTCCAGGTGCCAGTAAGAGAGACTCTTTGGAAACGATAGCTCAACAAACAGACGTTTCGTGTTCTACTGTGACCTAGTCCAGTTTGTCAGAGATTGAATTTTAAAGCATTAAATTGCTTATCACTAGCCCAATCTGCTGGTGAGATTTTCATGTTTCCCCTTTGGTTGGACTTCAGAGTTCTGGTTTCAGTGGGGTTTTTAGTGTGGAAAGAGGGTTATAGTGGAGGAGCTAAATGTGTATTGTCCTTCTTGCAACCTATTATATTTTGTCTGTTTTTCTCCCCAAACTGTTTACAGCAAGTATAGAATAGAAGCACAGAAAACTCTTAACCTCTTGCGAAAAGAAATAACATGTCAAATATTAAAGTATATTACTGAATTCAAAAAGCAATTGACTTGTGAACCAGGCTTGGTGAACCATTTTATTCACAGTGTCTTTTCATTACTTATTCAGATAATTGATGCAATGTTTGAAGTCTCTGAAGTGCACAGAAGCATCTGCAATTTCATTGACATAGTAAACTATTTTTTAAAGTAACGTACTTCTGTATCCTCACAATAGACAAAATACGAAGCCTTTGTTTCCATAATGATTTAAAGTTAATGCATAGGAGATTTGGTTTGGGATTTCCATAAATTAAGGATTTTTCCCACCTTTCAACAGTTGGGTTTTCGTACTGAAAAACAAGTGTAGTTTCTATGTGGGTTTTGTATAACTTCAGTAAAAATCAGTGTTCTCGTGCTTCCACCCAATTATAAAAAGTTATAATAGTAAACAGTATTATTTGTAAAACTGCTGATACTTCTCCAGTTTAAGAATACTTTGAACAGATGCCTCCTATTGCCACCCACTTCTGTATGTTTCCTGGTGCTTCATACAGCCTAGGTCATACTCTTGTTTTCGTGTTTCTAAGTGCTCCTACAGCCTCTTCCTTCTGAATGCAGTCAGCTGCTCCCTGATTTGGTTTACATGCTCTTAGTGTCTCCCTTGGGTTCTCTCCATTCACCCGTCTTTCACAACAGTCTCTGCAAGCTTTGTTAATCAGCTCATCCATTTGCATTAGAAGGTGGTTATATTTTTTTTTTTCCGCCCCAGTGCAAGAAAAATTGTTTGCACCCCTCACTGCTTGCTGTCATTCCTTAGTTTGGAGCAAATCTGTCCCTGCTTCCTAGTTTGTTATCAAATTTATACTTCCTGTACTTCTAGATAAAGCTGCACTTTGATGTGGGGTGTTTTTTGCATGTGTGTCCATCTATGTTATCTGGCCCCTTGCCTGCCTTTATAAAAAAAAGCTTGCTTTTTCTTCTTGATTGATTTCTTCCACTTGGCTCCTTTCATTTTCTTCACTGACTAGTAGTTTTGTCACTTCTGGGATTTCATGCACTATTTCCAACACAGTTGACTTTATTTGAACCACTGTCCTCCATACTTCCATGCAATGTATAGCGAAAGAGTCTTTGCATCTTGTTGTTCAAGTTTATCTGCCCTTGTTTTTTAGGCCTTTTTCAGTTAGGCACACTGGCTTGCTATAAAATAAATATCTACGTGCTGATGCTTTCTTACAGGTAATGCATAAACACCAGATTTCCTGACCTTTCAAACAAGCATGTTCGCTCTATATATCCTTTTGTGTTTACTTTCTCTTATGAATGCATAATTCCAAATTTCTTTTAGTGTTTTTACACCCCAGTTCATACATTTTGGCATCCTTGCCAATTTCTTTAGTTGTAGTAACCTGTGTGAAGGTACCTTTGGCTAAGCTGTTGCTCATTGCTTATGCAAAACACCAAAATCTCTAAGGTATATAAAAACCGTTATTGTTTAATAGAAATCCTTTTATTGGAGGAGCTTTCTAGGTCAAAAGAGAAGGCCTGGCACCCTTGGGGCAAAGACAACTTGCCCATCTCCTGTGTGCATTGCTCACTAGAATTTCAAAACCTCATCTCCTGGAAGGATTCTGCTACCAGATACAGGATCCTAAAGCCCATCTCTGCTGCAGACCTAGCTGTAGGTTACAGAAGATTTACCTCCCCTCCCCATGCATGCCAGTTTTTGGAGGTAATAATACCCCAGCTAATCTGCTTCAGACTGTTAAGGGATATGGTGAGTTACGTGGTGGCTGCCTGCGTGCTGTTTCCTGTGGGTTTGCAGAAGGGTGGCTGCTACGCTGCTTTGGGGATGTGCAAATAGAGTTGGGCTGCTCCAGGTTGTGCTGTAGAGCTGTATTAAGCACCATGGCTTTGCTAGGACGGTTATTACTGTTTCTAGATCTGAGATTAGCGAGCTTCATTTACAGAAGTTTTGATACAAAGCTGATGTGTTACAAAGCTGGTGTGATACTCAGCCTCCTGTTTCCAGGCCTGTCACTTGCCAACAGTTTTTAATCATTGCTCCTCATTCAAGTAGCTGTGTTTTTTAATAGCTTTTGTTTGGTTTTGTTCCTAGTTTTCTGAGAAAAGTCATTATCCTATCCTGCTTGTCTGTTGATCGTGTATTCCCTGCTTAATAGCTTTCTAACCCACTGGCAAGTTTTGAATAGGTGATGGAAAGGGGGAAGTTTCAAAGATGCTAAACTACTACAAGCTTTGTAAAACCAAACATCCAAGAAAAGCCTTAATTTGAGCTCATCCCTTAGAAGGGAATTGCACAGCAGCAAAACTGAATGCTGAAACCTTAGAGAAGCATTGTCTCCACACAGGACAAGGCTCCTGCCAGCAGCCTTGATATGTGGGAGATTAGTTGTCCCATGCTATGATAAGAAGAGATAAAGCACTTCGTATACGCTTATTGACATCCTAGGTAGCATCTCATAATCCAGGCAATTTACTTTTTGGTTGAATCGAGATGCCTGTTGTCTGTTGGTGTTTGCAGTACTAGCCTTTCTATTAATGTACTCATTGCTGAATTTAACGGCTTTAAGGAAAACATCAGCTTTAATTATGTCCTGGAAGAGTCATTCAGATCCCTCTCCTTTTGAGTTCCTCTTGTTCAGTGCTATGGTTTGTACTTGGCTCGCTGGAGCTCTTCTCAGGCTCTCGTGTAAGCAGAGAGCTCATGGAAGCAGCGGGACTGCTCTGCATCTGTACTTTGACATGGTGGCAGCCAGGTGAAATTAATAAACGCAACAGATAAAAGTGGTCAAGGAATCAAAGATTAAGAGATTGGTAGAGAAGGAAAAAAATGCCATTCCCTGAAGTTAGTAGCATGTTGAGCAAATGGGTTTGGGTGGTTTGTTTTCCTTTTTTCCATTCTAAGAAGGGAGCGTGGTATTTGTTGATGAGAAAATCAGATTCTGGAAGAATGGTGTGCCCAGAAAAAGAGAGAACTAAACCTGAACTTGCAGAAAGATGTCTTGGACATGACTGCGTGTTCCACTCAGTGCTGGATGTATCCTTACTGTCTTGTAGCCCCTCTGACCTGCATAAATCTGCCATGTAGGTTGTTCCTGCAGTAGTCAGTTAAGGGATCCGAATCCTCAGTAGGACCTATGTGTAGGTAGGAAGAACCTGCTGGCATGTCCACCAGGCAATGTATAGTAGCTTGTCTTAGCACATGTGTGATACAGGAAGGAGCAAGAAAATCAGAACCAACAAAGACTGTATGTTTGCAATGCAGTTCCATGTCATGCTGGGCACTTTCCAGTCCAAGTAATTTACAGCAGCTGTGAATAATGTCAGGAGGTTTTATTCTTTCACATGATTTGTGAAGCCATTCTTCTTTCCAGTAGGTGAGAGTCCTGTGATATCTTAACACTAACAGGACAGCCAAATTTCCTACTTCTCCAGTGGGACCTTAGGAGGAAGAGAAGTTGCCACCCCACATTTTCTGCAGCTGGCAACGTGACTGGAGGGGTGAGAAACTTGTGTTCCAGCCCAGATATCTTCCTCTGGCAGCAGAAAGGAAAGAAATTGATGCCAGACTTCTCTCCTCTTGTCCTCTGCTGGTATGTGGGGGAAGTTACGAAGGTCAGCCCCAGGCTCTGTGTGCTTTGACAGTGTAAGTTGTTCCCTTTACGCAGATGGTCTAGCTAATGAGAGTAAGTTGCTGAGCAGAGTTCTGAATCAGGGCTATTAACAGTAACTACCTGTTATGGAACCACATAGTAAAAAGAAATCTAGTATTCTAAAAGAATATTAGGATGCTGCATGTAGTATGGACACACACTTTTTGGACCTGTGTGCATGTCAGTGCATCTAACCAGTCTTACCCTACAAATGGTTGTAACTGTCAAAAATCCCAACCCTATACACAGGAGAGATGTGTTATTGGAGATTACAGCTGGAGGTATGCAGCCTATTGTCTGCATACCAGAAAGTGTCTGTTTTTCCATCCACTTTCTCAAGGGTAAAGTGGTCTCCTTACAAAGTGAAAGGCTGTGTTTTTTCTGCTCTGTGACCCAGCCCAGAGCTTAAATGGAGCACCTGGACCAGGGGTGATGGTGAAGGCTGCAGGTGGGACTGATCAGGGCACTCCAGACCGAGGAGCACACCTGGCAGTGGCATGGCCCCAGGTCTTCCTCTTTACTTGACTCTCTGAATTTCATGCTGGTCTCCGCAGATCATACTACTAGAAACCTGTTTGAAATGTTGCCAGGTTATGTTGCTTATGTAGTGTTGAACAATGCATTTGGGATCCTCCTGTGGTATGGGACTGTCATCGGCTGATGTGCTTCCTTCTCCTTTGTGTTAACCTGTCAGCTCTGATGCTCAGCAGTCACGCTTTAACAGAATGGTTAGGCTGAGCCTGTGGACAGGGTAGGAAAGTGCTGATGAGCAAATTGGGTACACCAGAGCATCTGGCCTGTCCATCTTAATCTGAGCCTTACAAGCAGTCTCTTGTGTAGAAATTGTGAAGTTTCTTCTGGTTTCTTATATAGCTGAATAAAGTAAAGCCTTCATTAAGCTTGATTGCAGTGTTTTTAAAAATATTTCTATCAGGGTCTTGTGGAAGCATTTGGAGCAAGATATTACTGTGTACACTTACACATTGTTTTTTCCCAACATTCAGTTTTGGTATCTGATCTTGTTTTGTTTTGCAGAGTTGCTGTGGCTATCTGTGAAATGTTTTTTCCTTCATTCATTACTTAAAAGCTTCTGAAACATGTACAATTGAATCTAGTTTTGACAGATTTTTTTTTTGTAATAAATTACTGTTATGATGCTATGATACAGAAGGAAAGGTTGGCCCTGCTTTCCACATGGAACAGCAAGTGATGAGAATCAGGGAGTTCATTACTTAAGGAAATTCTGCATTGGTCAGCAACACATGAAGAGTTACAGTCTTTATCATGGATGTTTTCATAGTCTGTGGTGTCATGAGTACAGGCGATGTGTATGGAGGCTCTTGATGTTTCAACATCACTTACTAGGTTCTGACTGATGCCAGTGGAAAGAGCAAGAGAAAATGTTTGGTGTTTATGAAGTAATCTGTGTTACTGAGGAGCATTCTGTGCTAGGAATTAGTGTTGAGCATCAAAGTCTTTGTGCTGGGGCAGCTGAGGAGTGACAAAGGCAGGAATAGATAAAGCCATGTCATCATCCACCAGCCTGGGACAGTCTCTGAACCAGCTGAAGAGGGTGGTTTCCTGAACAGGTGATAGCACCTAAATAATTGGTCTCAGTCTCAATGTTGACCATCTTCCAGTTACCAGTGAGGTCAGTGGGAGTAATTGGTTAATAGTTTCTTTGTGTCTTAAATTTAAATGGTGCCATTAACCTAAAAGGTCATGAGCTGAAACTTCCACTACTGAGCCACGTAATTTTGTGGTGTGCACCTGTACTAGCTGATATTTTGACAGAAAGCAAAAGATCATCCAGGGAATAGAAACTGAAGGAAATAATCTGGGGAAAGAGACAATACAGACGTGCTGTAGGCATTTTGCCAGTTGTCGTGTGCAGCTGAAATTTTCTTTGTAAAAAGTTCCACAGCATCACTGATCTCTAGTTTTTCTTTACCCACAGAAGTAGGACCTCTACCACAGCAGAATAAAATCTAATCTCTTATTTGACACAATTTTAAAAAGTAAATATGTTCTTTGCTCACTAGGTGTATGTATGTTGGTTATCTGTGCTCTCTTGAAACATTTTTTTGAAGTGAGTTTTTTTTTTACTTGATACATGCTCCTGTAGGCATTGGGGCTATGGAAAATGTTAAAAATAGAGGCCTATTTCGTTTAGTAGGTGAGTTTAAAGTTCCTTCATTGTTCGATGTCAGAAGAACAATTAAGTTTTATCTGAGCAGAGCAGGGTGTCCCTAGATGCAGGTTACAATGCATGCAGTGATACTATTAAAAGACAGATCGTTTGTTGTTGCATTGGGGAATCCTTATAAAACATCAGGAAAACTGCCTGGAAGAATATAAATGTGTTCAAGCAATGGAGTGAAATACTCTTAAACTGCAGGGTGACGGCCTGTAGCTGGATAGGTTTTCAGAGTAGCTGTTTTGATGTGATTGTTGCTTTTCCCAACAGTCATAAATTGGATGTGCTGGAACCCTTTTTTTTTTTCTGAAGGCTTCTGCTGTTTGGAATTATGGTCCAGAATCAAAGCTTCTGTTACTAAAGAGAGAGCATCTAGCCTAGAGTTCATGAAATAAACCTTGGTGTTTTTTTCTTTTGATAAAATGCATACATGGCTTATGTGCTTTAGAGACGTTAGGCTTTTCCCACATACAGACCAGTGTAGTCTTGCAAGACTTGCTTTGTGTAGCTGTTACAGGTGCATTTTTAGTGTTGGCATTGTGTCTCCGTGTGTGATCTGGTTCCCTGGACTGTCTGAAGCTTGCCTTCCTTTAATCGCTACTTGTACTTCAGAACGGATAGGCTGTTACACCAAAGATCGCATTGTGGTGGTAAGAGCCCCCAGGGTGGCTGAAGTTAAGGTAAACTTCCATCTAGGTGAGCACCAACTGCCTTGGTCGCCTGGTCAACCCATGGTGGGATTGGTCTGACCAAAGATGGACTTTCTACCTAAGCTAGGCCCCCTTGGTGGTCACTGGAGATCTGCTTAACACGTAGCCAGTTAAGTCAAGAGCATGATTTGTCTTGTGCTGAAAGAGATTCCTAGATCAGGACAGATGAGTTGTGCCTTGGAAGTGACTGTTTCCCATAACTGCCTGTACAGGGGGGGTTGGAGAGACTAGCTCCCCTGCAGATGTGTAACCTTAGGTGAGGTAAATTCATCCGTGCTACCCCAGGACTAGTAGAGCTCGTCTTGTCACATACAGTTTTTGGCCACAGTCTGGAAAAAACAAAAGCAGCCTGGCTACTGCTTCACCTCTCTTTTATCTGCCTGTGGCTGTGGAAGACGCAGTTCAGAGCAGAAGTAAACTAGCTCTTAGGTGCTAACCTGCCAGGTTCTCCAGCTCAGCTGTACAGAGCGCTTGAAACCCAAGCACCAAATACATATTGCTTCGTAATTGTAACCAAAGTTATTTATTAGGAAGTTTGGCCTTCAGACAATTTTTGTAGCTGCTGACATATTTTGAATGGGTTTCTTTTTTAAAAAAGTACTAAAAATATCCATTGTTCTTCATCTGCCCTACTTTAAAGGAAGCTAAAAATCATATGCTAAGATACGTCTGACATTTTGCAAAGAGTCGTCTAAAGAAAACCATAAATGCATGTGGAAATCTGTGAGAATTGGGTAGGAAAACCTTCCTGACCAGAGTTGTCTAGACCCCAAGACAGTAGCTCCATGAACTGTAGAGAGCAGGAAGAGGAGCCACAGATTTTATTTTTTTTTTTTAGTTGCCCTTCTTTAGCCCCTTCCTTCTTGTGTGCTCATATGGGGGGTTCAGAGTTAGCATTGTTCCTTCCTTAAATACTGCGTCTGCTCTGGTTTTTCTACATTTTGCCCTCTCCCTATTTTACCTTCTTTGTTCTTATTGTTATAGAATTGTCATTTCTGTAATATAAATTATGCACGTGAGAGTTGTATGAGCCACGTTCCTGACAGCTGTTTATACCTGAGTTTTGGGATACATTATTGGGGCAGCTTATTTAACCCTTATTTCTCAAGAATAGAATAGATGTACCCAAGAAGCTTCTTGAAAGACCTGAGACTTGCAAATACAAGTGTAAGCTTTGAAGCATGAGGCAAGCCTGATTTATTTAGTTAAGCCATTTTAAACTTATTTTCTCCTTTTAATCACCCTGGGTTTGGGGATAGGTTGCATGACAGAGTTGACCAAGATGTGATTGTCAGGTTTTGTTTTATACATTAAACTATAATACTCCTTTACATTCTGCTTACTGTTACTAAAATACTCTATGTAAGTGCCAGTTGTTCTAATGAGAAGAAATTGGGACAATTAATAGCTCTTGACACTTCTTATAGTCTTTATTCTCTTTTGTATCTTCCCCGGTTCTGCATCCTTCCTGTGTAATTGCAAGTTGCAGGAGACATAACCCTTCTGCGTGCTGCTTGTCAGTCTCCTTTGATTCCTGCTGTACCTCTTTTCTGATCCAGGCACCTCACCCTTCCCCACATCTCTTACTGATCGCTGTCTCAAAGCTGGGAAACATCAGCACATTAATCCCCTGTTCAGGTTTTTATCTTTGTTCTTGTTATTGATATTTGGCCTGAGTGCAAGACATATAGCACAATGTATTACAGATGGGTTCAAAGCAAATCCATCAAGTTTCTAAAATTAGGCAATGCTGGTTGAAAGACCCTGTTCACATTTTCTATGAGGGTTTTTGTGCTCATACATAGGCACATTAAAAATGGCTGAACTCATGTAAATCTCCCTGGTAAGTCTAGACTTCTTCAGTGTCTAGGTCCTTTCATTATTTACAAGTAAATACATTTTAAAAATGCAGTCATAAATCTTTGAAAACGTCTTCATTTGTGCTCAGTTGAAACTTTGCTTAACTGTATTATACAAAATTGACAGCAATGTAGAAATGCTTTAACTCTCTCTGTAGGTAGGGTTGAATCTTGCTTGTAGTGATCGGAAAGTAAGCTGTAGAATTTAGAATGTCTGATGCTGAATACAAGTTTTAATATGCCTAAATTTAAAAGGAAGAAAACAAAATTGGAGGACTGAAAGCATTGAAATGTGTATTTCTGAGCCAAAAGTAAAAGAACTGGGGAGGGGGAGAAGAACTGCTGGTATCTCTTATTGCTGTATTAACATGTTTACCAGGCATATATGCTGCCTTTTGCTTTCCAGTCTTGCAGCACTGACTGTGGGTTCTTTAAAATGTACTGAAAATTGGCCAGGGAAGACGCACTGTGTGACCGAGTGAATGCTGTGTTTTGCAGAGCATTAGTTAGGAGCTGGGAGAGGAGCACAGAGCCAAGGTGCCAAGGACATTGCTGGCCTTTGGACGTGCTGGGAAGGTGCTGAATCATCTCCAAACCCTTCTTGCGTTGTAGCAGAGCTGCCGGCCCAGTCAGCCTGTACCCTGACATTCACACAAAACCTGTGCGGTTATTCACTGGCGTACGTGCATGCCTAAATCTGCGTGGATGCCCAGCTTTCAGTTTTGAAAGTGAGGATGTGGTTCCTATCATGAAGGCTTTTCTTGCCATCAGAGCTACTTACATCTGTTCATTTTGTTACCTCTGTGCTCTGGGGTGCCCTGGAGAGTTTTGTTCCAGTCTCCCAGTGTTCAAGCATAAGTATCCACAGTGGGATTTGCAAATACACACATCTTCGGCAAATTGGTGTGTGATACTAAGAGCAGCTACGGAGCATCCAAATTACACATCTCATAAGGCATGAAAAAGAAAGTGGGCAAGCAACATTAAATAGCATATTTTTGCAAAAGCAGCTGAAGTGTGATTTCTGTGGGAACTGTGACTACTTGCCTAAGCTTCATGTATCTAAATTCCTCATTTAGAGTTGTAAGTATATAGGAGGGGGTTTTGTCTGGTTTTGCATCTAATGTCTTTTCATTCCAGACCTCTTTAAGGAGCTAGATCTCTGACTACTCTTGTTTGATTTTTTTTTTTTTTTTTTTCTTTCTGAGCACAGATCAGAAAGGTGATAATTTTTCCAGGTAGATCTGTAGCATGTTTAATTTCCCCAGCATCAGGAGGAATCTCAGTGCACCACATAGTACATTGCATCAGCAGCAAAGCTTGTGCAGCTTGTCAGTGAGGTCCACAGCAGGAGCAGAGGAACAGGCAGGGACAGGTTCCGATGTTCCCAAGAGGATCATCGAATAAAAGAAACTAATAAAAGCTCCAAACCACGTCAGTCATCTTTTTCACCTACTATTTCCTCAAAAATTGTATGGTATTTCAGCCTTTTCTTTTTTTGTGAGTAGTGTTCGGTTATCGTGACTGTTAGGTATTCTGTAGTGAAACCTTAAAAATTTGACTCTCCTTTTCCTCAAATATGTGAATTCACTAACCTTAAAGAGCAGTTGCCCGAAGAACATTTTCAGTGTCATGCAATGTTAGTCCTGATCACCCACTCCTACTTGATTTCCACAGGGCAGTTGGTAGGCTGTTTTATTTTGCTTGTTGTTTTTGAACTATTCAGTAGCTAAACAAACTATGTTGTTATTTTTGTATACACTTTGATTGTAAACTGTTCAACTTTGATTGTAAACTGTTCAACTTTGATTGTAAACTCTATGTAAGTTTACAATACAGGAAAAAACCTTCCTGTATAGGTGAATAACCTGTTCAGCTAGCATTTTTCCCTCTACCCTCCCAGTCCGTCCCATCTCCTGCATACTTGTACAGAAAAGGGCAATCTGCTTAATTGGACTGATTATTTTTTGTTTCTGTTCTTTCCTGAAGTCTGGGTTAGGTGCCATGAATAATTTGGCCCTAGCTTTTCCACCTGGGTGTGACTTTCAGCATCACTGAATTGCATGTTTAGCTTTCCACATTTTCTTGTCATTTCATGCATGGTTTTATAATAGTTTGTTTCTTCTCTATGTGTACATTTGTAAGGGGTTTGCACCCCTTCATGTTCCCTTTTTCTTCTTTTGCTCTTTTAGGTAGTCAGGCAGTGAATTTGCCAGTGGTATAGGTGATGGTGGGTATTTTAAAAAATTGAGATCTGCTGATGAAAATGCTATGTGTGAGCTCAGTGTTGTTAAAGATAGTGTTGATGTGGTATCTTCAACTGGAGACTGTTTCCACACAGGCTCTTGAATTACTGCATAGGGCAAACCCTAGTGCTTGCATTGTGTAGTGCCCTTTCCCAGCCCATCGTCTTCTATTAAATCATTTTGTAGTTCAAATCCATCTCTTCCTCTTGCATGCATCTCCTTTGCTCCTTTGTTCCTCATCCACCTGCACCCTCCCATCTGTCAAACAACAAAATACTCTTTGATCAGAATTAAATATTAACTTTATGATAGGAATGTTTTGGAAAAGAATAACACAGTTCTAGGCATAAATGTTTAGTCCTCCGGAAGAGTGGAAAATGAGGTGATGGAAAATGCCAGGTTGTAGTTCGCAGGCAGCAGCATTTAAATGGTTTGCTATAATCATATTAGGATAGAATTAAACGGAGTTCTTTATTTTGTACTGCGGTGAAATAGGACTGTTACTGATCATTTTCTCCTCCCTCTTGCTTTGATGATTAGCGTGAAAACTCAAGCAGCAAAATTACAGGAGTTCTGCAGCAATGCATGGAGAAACTGTTGTGAGAGGGTCTGAGTTGGGAGTTTTGTGTCCTTGCACAGGAGAGCTCTGGTGCTTCCCCAACAGACTGAAAATGAGACCACTGCTGCTTTATAAGAGGTCTGTTCCAGCCACATTGCTCTACAGCTTGGCAGATGGTGGCATGTGAATGGTTTCATATTGATTGGATGGATTTGCCTCGGGGTAAGAGGAGTGTGGGTCCTTAAAGGTGTACTAGTAGATTTTTTCTTTTTATTTGTAAAAAAGAAAGTATATTTATAAAACACTTCTCTTTAAATCACAGGAGTGTGTGGTAGTCAAAGCACTGAAGTTACCTGGAAATAAAAAGTCCTTAAATAGATTATCACAAAGACCAAAAAGCCAAGGATACTTATTTACTAAATGATTACGTTTTTACATTAGAAGTGACACTTGTAATTAGTGTTCAAGGCATATGGTGAATGAGAAAATAAGCTTATTTCATGCAAACAGAAATCAATGCAAATAACCTTTCTGCTCATATAAAAAGGGATGACTTGAAACTCAATACATATTCAAGAAGGTTAAGTCATTACTGCATCACTTTAGTATTAGTTAAAGGCCAACAAAGAAAATCACTACTCTGCATATACTTACTCAGCAAGGATTGCTGTAAAGGAAAGAGTTAGGTGATGGCACTTTGTAGGTGATAAATCTGAAGAAGCCCTTGTCCATAGAATGCATTTATTCTTTAACCTCTGTAAATCACCTTTTGGGTTCTGCCTTAGCACGGGTAGTTGCCAGAGATGCCTTAGTTCTCCAGCGATTCATCCCAGCTGGCAAAGACACTTTGTGATGCTCTTTGTTTATTGTTCTTTCTCACACCTCTGTTTGGTGCTTCAGTCTTGTAAATGTTGTTTGTAAATCCTTCCCTACAAAATGACTTTTCAAATGTGTTTGTACAGCACCTGACACAAGGATCCCAATCTCATTCAAGCCTCTGGGTGTTGCTGTAGAGTGTTGAGTGAATTCATATTTTTTTATAGTAACCGAAGTATTTCTTGAGGTATTTGACCTTAAACAAAAGCGCAAAAAAAAAATTGAATAGCTTGCAGACATGTAGGAATGTGGACAGTTTGATAACTTGGGAGACTTGGGTGCTGTTGAAAACTGGATCCTTTCCGTGTACGTCAGTCTTGTGCTCTGGTGCGTGCAACAGTGGTTTCGTAAATGAATTTAAGCCAAAGTACGTCATAGCAGTATCTTATCAAGTTGTCTTCAAATTTGCTTCAAGGTATAGTTCGTGTTTTCTAACAGACTCTACCCACATGTGAATTATTTACACGCTGAATTTTCTTTCCGTGAAAGAACACCGTTGTGCTGAACTTAATGCAAATTCTGTTTCTTCTGCAGTACAGACCATTTCTATGGGCGTGCTTTCCCTTTTAATTACACTTCGTTCTCAGAACTGATTGGATTTTATCATTTAGTTCATTTTTGCTGAATGAAATCCTCCTGTATAAATTTTAGGGTACCTTTGGGGGGAAAAAAAAAATCCGATGGTAAAAGTTAAGTGATTTTAGGGATTTTGTGTGTGGGCTTGCCTCTGGGGAGGAAGGGGCATAAAACAGTGCAAAATATTTATTTTTTTTTTTTTCCTCCTGCTTGATAAGTGTAGGGGGGATTTATGCTGTGTATCACAACCAGCAGCTATTCCAAGAAAAATCTTTTAAGATGGTTACTTGAATCTGTGTACGCTGCCCACCTGGTGGTTATGGAGTGAACTGTTACTTTAAAGAATAGTTTAAACAACAGCCATGTTTGGGGCAGGCTAATCTTGCAAAAGAGAGCAGTACATATAACAGGAGTCTACAGTGTGATAAGGGGAAAATTCAGCTCACTGACTAGATGTTTTAATGTGCGAACTCTAGGGAAATAACATATTGACTATTCTGTTGTGCGCAAGAAAATTGAAGAACCCTTTGCAGACAGAGGGCTTGCAAAGGATTCTTTCTCTTAACCAAAATCTGTGGCAAGATGTTTGAAATCAGCAGGACGCTTAATGCTGCTTTGTTAAATAATGAGGTAATATTTTGTCACTTTTTCTGGGCAGCATCTGTTTTTTCTCCTTTTTCATATGTTTGTGAAGGATTCAGTTTAATCTTATGAAAGTAAGAGATTTGGAAAAAAAAATCGTTCTTCAATTTATTTTTTTCCTTTTGATGCTTTTGGAGAATTGGGTTGTCTTTTATTTGCGGTTTCAATCGGCTGCTGTTGCCTAGGACATTATGCCACGTAAGGCTTCTAAACTGCACAGAGTAGGTAGTTATTAACGCTGAATTGGCTTCTGGTATAGTCCATCTGGGCTCTGTATGAGAGAGCTTGCTAGCGGCTACTGATGCTAAGATACCCGCAACCTTTGGGATGTATGCGTGGTGGAGAGGGGCTCAGTGATATGAGATCACTTCTTTTAAGGGAAACTGTCATTAATGAGTCAAGAAACTGCTCATTTATGGTAAGGAGAGGGAGGGGGGGGGGGGCTGGGAAACAACCCTGTGATTTCATTTTGATATTGGATTAGCTGTTTTAAGACAAGTTTCTTTTTGTGGGGATGGAAGATTGCATTAAAAATAATGCTTTGCTCAGGGGCTTGCTGGCTGATGCTGGAGAGGCTGTATTGAGAATGTGATGCTTTACAAATGTCACAACCGTGATGCGGTGGTCAGTCCCTTACCCTGAAAGAGAAATGGTACTGTTGGAAACACGGGAATAAGGTTGACTTTTTCAACAATAGGATTCTGCCTTTGTCTTTAACAGAGGGAGGCCTCTGAGGACGTTTGAGCGTTTGTTTTGGTGTTCCTTGGAAAGGCTGCGTGTGTGGGGCGCTTTTTGGGAAAGCGGTCGGTGTGCAGAGTACCTGGTTTATAGACGGATAAGATGGCTAGTTTTTCAGAGGAGCAGCGTGCAATTATTGTTTCAGAAAAATGGCTGAACCTTTTGATGTGCATAACGAATTTATGGTAACAAAGTAAGCCGAAGTTGAAAAGACTTAAAAATAATTTCTGGATGCCTTCTTCAGTGTTATTAACCCCTGAAGAGACCTTAAGTAAAAATTTGCATTACAAATCTAACTTTAATATTCGATGTATATTTGCACAAGAATGTATGGTAATATACTAGGTCTGTAGCATTTTGATGCCTGTGTGTTCAGTCTAACAGGTCACTTAAATATTTGAGTTAAGAAATCTATCTTATGAGCTAGTTTAATCTTTACTAGTTTTTACCAAGCTACAAATGTGCTCAAAAAGATGCATGGTGAGAGAAATCCTCTGCAGCCTTTTACATTGTTCATATTTTAATTGAATTCAGTGCTCATTCCACAAATAGATTGTGTGATGTCTTTTAAATGCAATTTTTCTCCTTGCTTGGTCTGTTTGTAGCTAGATTTTAAAAGCTTACTATATTTTGTATGTTTTATTGGTGTGTTTAGTCTGTGTGTGTGTGTTTGAGCATGTCTGTGGCTTAAAGAAATGTAAAATGGTACAGAGTGTCAGTTCGGAGCTTAGCAGTTCGGAGGGCATATTTATACTTAAAAAAAAAAAATAAAACTTCTAGAACAGTGATTTTCTGATTACATATTTTTGAAAATGGGTTTGGTGGTTTGTAGCCAGGTTTTCTTTCTCCAGAAAAGAGCTAAGTGAGCTTATAACATGGCCCACCCTAGCTTTCTCCGTTTTTAGCTCTTACATTTAAAAACGCTTGCAATGATACTGAATTTTTTAAAAAAAAAAAAAAAAAATGTATTTGGTTGTTGAAATGAATGTGTGAATGGTAAAATTAAACGATTCCTACGTATGTTAATAGAGTAACGCTTGGTCGCTTTAGTTGAGTTGAACGCAAAATCAAGGTTAGTTGCAATTACAGGATGTTACTTTGGCCAAAATGTGCTTCAGGAAAACAACTAAGAGAAAGGAGTGAATGCTTCCGAACTTGTGAGGATTTTTAATACACTTGCTGTGGTTGGAAGAGGGTAAAATATTGCTGTTTGGAAGTGAAGTTTTGTTAGTTTGTCAGTGGCAGTGAGCGGAGGATTAATGAGTGTGCATTGTTAAGTTAAGCACATTCCCCTCTAAGGCTGGGGGAAAAAAAAAAAATCTTTTAAATGCCCAAAGTTTGCTGTTGTTTTATTTCCTGTAGAGCTGAAGAATAATGAAGCGAGGTGGTGAAATAATTCTGAAATACTACTGTCGTTTGGGGGGAGCGCTCTGATAGATAGGTGTCTGCTGTGCCTTAGACAGCGTCAAGTGGCAGCAATATCAAATCCACTTCTAAAAATATGTATTTAAAAAAAAAAAACCTCACAGGGCCGAAGGAAGGAGAGATGGGTTGATTATTAAAATCAATAGTACCTGAAAAGAAATGCAGCTTTAAACGCACGTCGAAGTGCTTTTGTTGTGCCTTTAAGCCTAGAGGCAGATCATTAAATATGCATTTCTCCGGAAAGCAACTGTCGAAAAAGATAAGGTAGTTAAAATACGCCGGACCTGGGGAGCCGGGCGTGCGGGAGGTAAGAAGATGTAGGCACTGAGGCATGGCCGAGGTGTGACATCGCCGCGGCCGAGGGCTCCTGCGCCGGTGGGGTGGGAAGAGGTTAAAAAAAAATATATATATATTAAAAAAAAAAAAAATAGAGGGATGCGTGTTGTTTCTTCAACCGGGCCTTAATTACTAGCCACAAGCAGCAGTTCAGAAATCTGCTCTCTTGTTGTTGCAGAGGTCACGGAATCATTAACATTGTCAATCTGGCAGCGGCTAATTTCAATAGCACCTGATGCCGCCCCGCCTCCCCGCGCGGCGGCGGCCAATGGGCGCGCGCCCGCCGCTGACAGATGGGCCCATAAATGGGTGTAACGGGGCGCCGCCGGCAGCCAGTGCCAGCAGGGCTCGGCGCCGCTCCGCCCGCCGCCGGGGGCCGCCGCTCCGGGACCGCCGCACCCGACCCCAGCCCGACAAAAAAAAAAAAAAATATATATATATATAATATTTATTACTATTATTATTATTATTCTCGCTGCACAAACGTCTAGCACTGTGCTTTGTGGATTTTTTTTAAAAAAAAAATAATAAAAATAATTCCCTGAGACCTTAGCAAATCTGTAGAAGAGTTGAAGGCTTTCAAGACCCAATATTTGCCAATAAGAATGGTTATGGTAGGTATTAGTAGATTTAAAATCTGATCGTAGCCGGGTTTATGTAGAGGTAGATATAGAAGCTAACATACAGATTTTCCCCGAATCTGCATCGTTCTCAGTCTGTGTTTTCACATGAATTTAGTTCTCTGCTACTGATTTGTTTGTACATGATCTCTCCCTCTCCCCCCCCACCTCTCCCTTTCTCTCTCTCTCTCCCCCCCTCTCTCGCTCTCTCTCTTTCATATTTAATGTGTGCGTATCCTTTAATAAAGGATGTACTTTGTCATTTTAAGGTAATTGCGATTTCTCTCAGAATAAAGGAAAAAAGCTCATTTCTAATGCAAGGCTGGTATGTGGCTAACTGAAATGCAAAAGGAAGAGGAGGCTTTTTTTTAAGTGGTGATGGGGGGGGGGGAGTTAATTTCCACATTGACATTTTGGAGATACAAATGCAGATCAAAATCCTGGGGGGGGGGGAGGGGGGGGCGGGTGGTGGTGGTGGGAAAAAAAAAGCCTCGAGATTGGTAATTTTCTTTTGGTGGACTGCGCAATAGGTATGGTAATTTTAAAAGAGGGTGATTTATATGAGCTTCAGTAAATGCTGCATATTGTATTTCAAAGAGTTTCCTGTCATGACCTCATAAAAAGAGGAGGAGGCTTGTATGTGTTGCAGCGCCTAGTATATGTCGATTTTGTTGCATCGTTGGTCAGCAGCGCTGTAAGAAGGAATGTCAGCTTTTACATAACGCTCTTTTTGCTTTTGACTCTGTGAGGGGCTGTAAGGGTCCATCTTTGTGATCACAGATGGAGTGGAATGGCTTGAAAATGGTAAGTGAACGGGGAGAGCCTGCTCGTGGGGTTTTGTCTCGCTTCTCGCGTGCCTCGCGGATTTCTTTTGTTCGGGGCGGCAGATTGTGAGTCATAAAATAAAATTAGAGAGCCTTGTTTATTTTTTGTGCGGGATATGTCTGCCTGTGTGTGTGTATGTATATCTATATATCTATTTAACGTCTCTGTGATGGCACTTCACGGCATTTCCATTGAACGTTGCATTTCAGTTGAGCGAGGATGGTCTCTGCTGACAGTCACGGTGTCATTGTACCGCATGTGCCTGGCGGATCAGGCAGCCGATGATGCCTTTTAATCTCCATTTGTATTACACCAGCCTTAAATCCAAAGCTAATAATCGCCTCTAGAATTCAGGTATTGCATTTCCTATGGAGCCGGTGCTGTAGAGGATGGATGGATGGATGGATGGGTGGATGGAAGGGTGTGTGGGTTTTGTGTCGGGGTGGGGGCTGGGGGAGGAGAGCCGTGTTGTTTCGTGCTTTTTTAAATGCCGGGAGAAGTCAAAGCCATTTATGTGAAAAATAGTATTTCTATTTTTAGACTATATTCTCCTGGCAGAGGAGCTTGGATGCGTTCGTCTCGTCCTCCTCTTTTGTGCTTTCCTTTACAGATTGTGCAAAATGGCATGATCAAACCCCACTGCCGGGGATGTCGGGCTGTGCCGAGCGGGGCGACCCGGGCTGTGGGGGCTGGGACCAACCTGCACAATACCCGGCCCTCCTGCCAGCCCCACGGGCTGCGGGGGTGTGGGTGCCCCCCCCAACACACCCCCTTTTTCCCCTTAATTTAACGTTTTGCAGACTTTTGCCGCGGATATTTATTATAAGCGGGGGGAAACAAAGCGACGGTCTTTTCCCATTCTTACAGGATTGTCTTTGTCTAGCTGCTTGTTTTGATGGGTGTAAAACAAATAAGATTAGACTGAGCAGCCGAACTGAAAGCGATAGCTGGGAGGAAAAGCCAATGAAAGGTTGCCGGGGAAACGAGCATAGGGGAAGCTGAGTGGGGGAGCAGGTGGCAATCATGTGGGAATACTGCAAACAGTGTAAAAAAAAAAAAAAAATCTAAAAAAAAAAAAACCAGGGGCTACCTCGATTATCTCTGCTGTTCTTTGTGGCAGTCACAACTTTAATTATTCTTTATAAATAGGTGTTAATTACATTTCTGGCTCAGGCTTACAGTGATTTCTGGAAATCTGGTTTTAAGCATCTGTTCTTTCTCCTCTGCAAAAGAGGGTTATCTTTCCTTTTTTTTTTTCCCCTTCCCCCTCCCTGCTGTGAAATTGTACGTGCAAAAAATTGCAAGGAATCCTGTGAGGCAGTATAAAAAAATGTAAATTATATTGAATGAAGTTGACAGAGGTATAATAGTGAACTCCCACAGCTGATAGCTTCTGCAAATCATTTCTTAGAATTTTCCAGCAAATGTCCCTGTGAGAACAGTAGGTAGAATGAATTTACCCTAAGCAGTGATTTTGTGTTAAGTGATATTGGTATTTTTACAAAATCAGATGGTTATATGGCAGAATAATCAGTTCAGGGGAGTTCATCATATCCTAGGGTTTATGTGCTGAGCAGAATTTACAAAAATAATGGGAATATTCTCCTCTTCATCTCCAGCCCCACCTTTAGCCACAGTCTGTTATATCTGCTGGAGCCATACCCACTTCCAGTGTCAGGCTCCTTGTGGCAACTTTACTTTTTAAACTGCGGCTGAATATTTTGCTAATTGTGATGGTCTCTTATTGTAGCGGCAAACAATAATGGGAAATAGCAGAAGTGCATCTTTAAACAAGGCTATTGGTGCTAGAAATGTTAAAGTGAAGTAGACTAGTAAGTGATAGACAGTAGCGTAAAAGATATAAAAATGTGGTTTCCCAGAAAATGCTCGTCTGTCACACATCAGGAGGCACAAGAGAAGCAAAGCAAGAATATAGAACACGCCTTTCTTTCTGTCTTCAGCTTTTCAGATATTTTTACTTTCTTCCTTTCTCTGGTGCAGGGTTACATTGAATGCAAATTCAAGCAGGAATGGTAGTGCTTAGTTTAAATATGAATAAAAAGAAATTAAATCCCCCTTTTAATTTGCTTTGTTTTAAGTATCACTTCTGCTGCAATCCTTTCTGTGAAGAAGTAATTGAATGGCCCTCTGAAAACTGCACTGCTTTACAATGTAGAGGGGGGAAAAATCTTGAGGGTGTGTGCGTATGTGTAAAATTCTGTATTTTACAGTCTGTGCATGTGCAGAGATGTATTCTGACATGCATTGTAGTTGTACGTGAGAGTAAAATAATTTTTCTTCTGTCCAAAACAGAGATACTGTGTTCTAAATCTGTTAACTTAGTCATGACAATAAATAAGGGTGCCTTTTATTATACACAGCTGCATTGTTTGTTTTAAGAGTCATCAGCTAGTAGTTACATTTTCATTTTCTGTTCAATTTGGTGTTTCTACAAAGATTTAAAAATAATGTAATCCTTGTTTTATGGCGCACGTGTTCTGCCCCGATCTTCCTCTTTTCTTTGTTTTAAGATTATATTAATGAATAGTCTGCATGTACATAGTGACATTTTCTTTTTGCATATAAAAGATTGCATTGTAGATCCTCATATAGAAAAACAGCTATTAAGTTGTTGAAATTTAATTCAGACTGCTACAGATAATAAAGATTAAAATGTTAAAACCTTTCTGTTCAGATAAAAAGGTGGAGAAAACGTAGTTGTCTTTAGGGATGACAATTTTTAAAAAAAATTTCTTGGTGAACTACTAGTCAGAAAGGGTGAAATTTTACAATTGGATATTGATGCAAGGTGAATACCAGCCATGAGTTTAAAATCCTGTCCCTGTGTACTCTACTAATCGAGTTCCTATGTTAGATACAGGGATGCCTCTCCACTGTTGACTGGCTTGGTTGCCTCCTTTGCTTTCTTCCTCTTTATTAATTTTACCTTTTTGAGCTCTCTCAAAGTGAGCCCGAGCTGTTGTGACAAAGGATGGTTACAATGAGCTAGAAGGGGTATATTTAAAAATCCTATTTGAATGGGTTTGGAATAGTCTTCATCATCTTTATTTGGTCCTGTTAAATATTGTGACTCTAGTGAAAGAAAATCCAGTTACGTTAATCTTACATATATTTAATGTATTAATTTTTTTGAAATAATATCTTCTAGGTTACAGTGTTGTGGGTTTTTTTTTCTCAGCCTTCCTACTTGGTATGCTGGGAGTGTACTAATTAAATGCAGGTTATTTTCTGTGTGTAATTGTCATACCATTGGTACATAACCTAGAGCCACTCTGCACCCCAAGGCTTTTCAAAAGAAATAAAAGTATGATTGCGTCCCGTATTCTGGCAGGGGAATTTGTTGTTTTCTTTGGGAACTTGCACTTTCAAAATAATTTCAGCAAACACCCCAGGCAAGAAATGGGCAGTGGCAGAGGATATTATAGCGAGAGGGAGAGATGCAGGTAACTTGACAAATCCACTTGTCTGGTTTGGCAATCTGTCTCCACGAAGACAACCCATTTACATGCTTGGACACACTAAAATGTACATTTGCTTGTCTGTGGGACAGCTGACTGGATACAGTCCGATGCACGGGCAAATACTGCAATGCAGTATTTTTTTCAATGTCATTGGGGTTTTGGGGGAGAAGTGGGTGCAAACGGTCCTTTTGCAAGTGAGGCGATGCTGAAAAGCATGGTACCTCGCTAAAGGATAGGCCAGATTGTGCAAAATTTGCTGATCTGATGGAAAGTCACCCTCCCCCATTGCACTTCTCTCCCTCTCTTGCTCTTTCTCTTTTTCTTTGAGTAGGATGGAGCAAGAGATGGGTGTGCATGTATTTCCGTGTGTGTTCATGCATGTGTATCTTCCCTTCTTATTTGAATAGATGTTAAGGAAGATGCTGGGATTTGTATGAGAAGGGAAAGGGTGTTCGTTTAATGTAACACTTTCCAATTGTTTGTGTAAATGTCCAGTCACCAGCAGCGTAGGACTTCCAAGTAACTTCAAAAGGAAGGCACGTTTTTAATTTTCTGAAGAATTTTGCAAAGAAGAGGGTAATGTTTCAGTTCAACAAGTACAACAGATTAATCGTAATAAAAATCAGTGTTTAATGGGGACCTGTGCCTCGCCTTAGCCTTTGCATTTGAGTACGTTCAACCATTTGAGGTAATGTAAAGTGAAGATGTTAGAGAAACAGATATTCAAAGGCTGTTTGCTTGCTTTTTCCCAGCAAATGATCAATCTTTACTTTCTAAAATACTGTAATATTTTAGGTGCAGGGGGCTTTTGGAGGTCGCTGGCTTTACAGCAAGAAGAAGAAAGAAGGGAGAAAAGGTCTCAATGTGTCAGAGGCAGTAATTGTCTAAAATTAGCCATCTAGAAAAGGCAGGAAAGGCTTGGAGGGAAGAGAAGGAGGCACAGATACGTGAAACAGCACTGTGCTAGTCGGGGAGATAATGAGTGATAAATCTGAACTGGTGCAGTGGTGTGATGCCCATTAATTTCTCAGAACCTTGACTTTGCAGGTTTGTTACTTACTTTGTTGTTCACACCTTTAATTATAACCAGTTTCGGATGATAGCTTGGGGCACTGAAGATGAGACCTTTTGTTTGTTGTTTACTTATTTAAGTATTCAGACAGTTTGCAATAGCATTGGAACAGAAGTGTTAGAAATGAAGTACTTTCAGATGAGATTATAAGAATGGAATTAATTTTTGCAGCTACCTAACATTGTCTTATTTGTAGCATTTACATTGCTTTGTTAAGAATTAGCTCAG
Source organism: Nyctibius grandis (assembly GCF_013368605.1). Lineage (NCBI taxonomy): Eukaryota > Metazoa > Chordata > Aves > Nyctibiiformes > Nyctibiidae > Nyctibius > Nyctibius grandis. Next base: position 42,312,632 of record NC_090665.1, read on the forward strand.
TAGTACCAGTGTTAGGTTATCTTTATTTTCTGTAATGATAATCCATGCTTTCCCTGACTGTTTTGGAGCTTCTAATGCATTATTGCTTCTTTAGGGCCCCAAAAAGTAGGGAGGAAGCTGAGAGTCTGCCTTACCTATTGTTCTACCCTTGATTGCGTCTTGTGAGGACATTCACCTCAATGAGGAAGAAAATCTGTAAAAGTCGGGAAATGCTGTGAACCAGTTAGGAATCCTTAATTAAACAGGATGAAAAGACAAAATATTAAGAAAAAAATTAATTAAAAAAGGATAGCTAAACCTGTGTGCATCCTTTCTGGAAATGGTTTAGTTGCACAGTAGAATACAAGCCTGGCTTTGATGATATTTAGAGTCAAGATGTATATAAAATTCTGTAGTATGCCTTTGTTGCTAAGGCACGCGCAATTGCATCAGCAATGCTGTTGTGATGGGAAATTGTATATCCTTGAACTCTAACAAAACAAAACAAAAAACAAAAAAAAATACAAAACAAAAAAAACCCACCTCAAATACTTAGTTTCCTCTATTCTATTATTTTAATATTAAACTCTTTTATTGCTATAAAAGCTCTTCTATGTTACAGTTGGTTTTTTCCCAGTCTGGAGCCAGGCACCAGTACTTTTCAGAATCGGGGTGGTAGTGTATTTAGCTTTTGAGCATCCTAAAGTCTTGGAGGTAAAGGCGATATGATAATGTATGTTTGTTTCAAAACAGATGCAAATGGCTGTGGTGGGGAGGTAGTTCTAGCATTCACGGTGCTTCAAGAAGGTTCCATGCCTAATGCGTCTCTGTCCACGTAAGTGATTTTCGGTGTTGGCAGAGGGCACTGATGCCTCTGGAGCACTTCCAGTAGCGTAAGTCCTTCAGATCCAGCCGCTCCATTGCGTACCCGGGTGCATTCACTAAGCCGTGCGTGGAAAACCAGACAGCTCACTCTGGTTTTCGCTTCCTGAGGGACATTTGGTGAGAACGTCCCATCTGACCCTCCATGTAGAGACCAAAAGATTGCTGCTGGAGCAGGTAACCGCACTGTGTGTGGGCCCTGTGTGTTGGCCTGTGATTGCATGCGTGCTCGTTTGGAGTAGCTGATTGTTTTTCTGAGCACTGGGAAGTGTTTGCTCCCAGGTTGGATGCTGTTGAAAAGCTTTTGTAGGGATGTGAGGGGTGGAGAAAGCTTGTCCTTCTTATTTTTCCTTCCCTTACTAATTTTTCATTATTGTGTACTGGAAAACTAGCAAAGACAATGATACAATTTATACTTTAGGGTAGATCTGACTATGTTATGCCTAATTGTCTAGCAAGGACATGGAATCCCAGGAACCAACTCTGTTCCTTTGTCCCTCCCGGTACACATCAGGGCAGTTGCCAGAAGTCCATGTTTCTCTACTGCTGTTAAAAGCGAAACTGATAGTAGTGACTTTGAGAATTATTATTGCCAGACTAAACATCCTCAGAAGATTTCACATTGGTTTTTTTTTTTAATATGTGGATTAATTTAAACTCTTGATGTCTATTGTGTGCTTAAGGTGTGGGGAAGTCAACCTGCCTATAGTAGTTCTTGTTTGAGAGGGTTGTGGTAAACTGCATGGGCAAAATACTAATGAACCTTTTTACTGAGCCAGATGCTGATCTGGGGAGGAGGCCATGCCTTTTCTCAGTCCTGCTCAGTTGACATGTAGACTCCCATACCATCAGCAATTTTATGTTAGATAACATAAAATTCACGACTCAATAGCATGAGACAACCCATGTTTTAGTCACTATACTGTGGTGAAATGTTAATGCGTTCTGCATTTGGGATCAGAGATATTTGGGGCTCTTTGGCTTTTTTACTTGATTGAACAGTTTATAAATGTGGCTGTTAATTGCTGTACTTGCGTTCATCTTCTGCTGGTCATCCTTGATCTTCAGATGGTGGTCAGTGACTTTTTGCTTTACGATGTGCAGAAGAACTTGTGGGCAAAGACTCATCCTGTTATTTCTGTAGGGCAGAAGGCACAATCACAACACCGTAGAAGTAATAATGCATGTAAACAAATGCTCCTTAAATAAAAATAGTTCTAATACTGTTCCCTGTATATCTTTGTTCCAAATGAAGTTACTGGCAGTAGATGAGTAGGGGGAAGTTGATTTTTAGCAGAAAGCATGAATGCTGAAAATTCTTTCTAGTATGTGTGTGCCAGCTATACTGTGTCAATGTTGCTGTTGATCCCGTTCCTGTGAGAGCAGCTGTTCAGCGAATTAATCTCTTTGATGCAGAGGGTCCTGAAAAATTCAGTGTGCAACTATGGTGGTGTCCATGGCCATTTTGAGTGTGACCATTGATGGGAACTAACTCCCTGATCTAGCACAGTAGCATATTGTTCTTTAGACTAACTGGGCCAGGACAAAATTATCATTCTGTATTTCGTGTGCTCTCTGAGAGATTCCGGAATGCGCTTCAGAATTTGACATTGTGCTTGATAATTTATAGAGCACAGTTTATATTTAACTGTAGACACACTAATCCAGGGAAAAAAGAGTAGTATATTTTTGGAATCCTTTTTTTATTGTCTGTGCTTGTTGTTACCGAACTACTGGAAGAAGTGTTCACAAATGTAGATGCTCACTGGGGTAGAAGTTGTTGAGTTTAATTTCCGTTGTAAGTCTTTGCTATATGCAGAAATGAACGTTGTTTGTGTGATGTTCTTTGTGGTCATCAAGAAGCTTTGCAGCCATATGTAGCCATTGCAGCTGCTGCAGGAGCCGTGTTCTCCTCCAGCATTTCAACACCAGGCTGGACCAGGACACCTAGGCTGAATGCCCCACCAATCAGGGATGCTTAGGTGATATTAGTTTTAGTAATGACACAGTGTCACTTCTGTCACCAAGTTCTGCTTCTCTGAGGTGACACGCACGGATGGAGTGGATCCAGGTCTAAGTTTAAAGAATCTGCTTATGACTGCTGAGGTTGTAAGGGAAAGGTAGCCAACAGAGAAAGGACAGTAACTTGGTTATTTTGGCTTTTTTAATACTCAAGTAAGCTGTTCTTATGTATTTAGGCTGTTAGGACATTTCTATCTAGTAATCTTTAATAATGCTGCCATTTTTCTGGTTGCCTATTGACATCTAAGCAAAGTGTAATGTGTGGGGTTTGAGTCAGGACAGCCGGGATGGCCTGGGTCCCACCCTGTCTGCAAGGCCCTGTATCTGAGCAGGGGCCGATGTTAATCCATCAGGTCTGTTTGGTTTTTTTAGAGGAGTTTTGAAGGATTTTTAATTTTTGGTGTTCAGGATATGTTCATTTATTTGAATAAGAATTTGGTGAATTTGAATATGATCTCATTTGAAATTTTAGGAGGCATCTTAGTAATTGGAATAAGGAGGGTGGTTGATTTGGCCTGTGGCATGTTTCCCTTAGTACAGAGATTAATAGAGTTTGTCCAGAATAAGCTGTTAGGATCTTTTAGCCTGACCTGTTGACAGATACATGCATATGTACCTGGTAATTTGTCCTTTGTTGATTAATAATATATTATTCTACGGTAATGGGTCTTTGAGCTTAGCATGCTTTCATGTATGAGATCGTTTGAATTTAAGGAAGAGTTATTGAGATATTTGTTCCATTCAGTATACTAAAACTTACTTTTGTTTAAGCCATTGTGTAGATATTTCTTTTGTGAGACCATCAGAGTAAACAGCTGCCTCTCCATACTAGGTGATCATTTCTGATCACTTTTCCACCAGAAGTTTCTCAGGTCTTCAACTTTTATTATCTGTTCATGACCTTTAAGATGGTGATGGCCATATTACTTTGGAGTAATTCATTGTAACTTCGTCTACCATGGGTATGTTACAGAAGGAAGAATGCTTGTATTTCAGGAAAAGATTATTTCCCTAAGCAATATTAGTGTGGTACAGGGCTGTAGGCTTACAGGTGAATTGTAGAAAAGCTGTGAATTTCTTCTTTGCTACTAATCCAGTTCAGTTTTGAGAGAAATATGCTGTTACTTTGCAGTAAGCTAACATCTCTAATGGTGGAGACAGACCTCAAGATTGGAGTTAGCTGAACACCGTAATTTCCATCTTTTAGACCTGCAAGCAGCAGTATCCATAGAGATGATGTTGCCAGCAGTTGAGATGTACACATGTTGATTAGTATTTCCTAATTGCATTTACCAGTGTGTCTTCATTAAGGTCCTGTTGAGGACAGAACCTTAAAATATCTTGGTTGTGGCGTGTGTTTTGCTAAGCCATCCATTCCTGCCTAATATAAGCTTGTCTTTGCATGAAAAATGCATGGGTAACATTTTCGGAAGAGCAACTTACAGCTTAGGAGCTGAAATCCTATTGCAGTGAGCATTAATGAATCTTAAATCGCTTAAGGGCTTTGGAAAATTGAGCTTTTGTTTCTAGAACTTCTGTAGAAATAACAGCAGTGGGGGGTTGGATGTTCCTAGGCTTCACAGAGAGCCTGCTCTGTCCTTGCTTTGCTTTGCTTTCTGGTAAGTAGACGTTTTTAGGTTTCAGTATGGCTTGTAGTACAGCATTCACTGTCTAAACTCTTTGTTTGCAAATGATTCAAGATTATTTTCTTAAAGAAAAAAACAAAATGGAATTGTGACAGGTCTACAGCCGCTGAAGACTTGCAGTTGTCTGCTTCTTACATGAACATGTACCTACCTGTGGGAATCTGTGCGTCGGTACATGGTGCAACATACATATTCCCAAGTCAGTAATATAATTCAGCTATAGATTAGTAATGTATAGCTCAGTAATATAGTCAGTAAACTAAACAAGTAGGTAGTGATCCCTGCTCCGGCAGGGGGATTGGACTAGGTGATCTTTCGAGGTCCCTTCCAATCCCTAACATTCTGTGATTCTGTGTGATTCTGTGATCAGAAAACAAAACTCTGAGCTAAAAATAAAATTCAGAAAGTAACCAAAAATATAAAAATACTTTCTCAATTTCCTTGGCTTTCATTTTGGTGTATTTTTGGGCTGTATGTCCTTTAGACTGAGGATCTGCCTTAGATGTTCATCTCTACCATGCTCGTGTAGCATTATTATTATCTAGTAGCCAGCCTTATGAGAAACCCTCTCCAGTCTTTCAGGGCTTGCCTCATATACTTAGTTTTTGGTGGTGTTTCTTTTTTTATCACCCTGCTAGCACAGATTTTAAATATGGTTTTTTGTTAGTCATCATCTCTTATTTCAAGAGGGACAAGGCAGTCACTGGGAGACCTCTTGCCTTTGTGGTATCTGCCTAATAAAATGCAATCCATGGAGAAAGAGAATGTTTTCATCGAATTTTGATTTGGAACATCAATCAAAGAAAGATCTCATCTTATTGTTGAGATTGTTTTTTCAGACTCCTTTGGCCTTCATACGCATCTTGAAAGAACAAGTAGTAGATCCAGATGAAAAGCCTAGAGGGAATAAGGAGCAATCCAGAATGATGAAATAGATAAAATAAAGCCCTTGTAAAATTTTAGGTACAGAGTTGCCTGGTACGAATTTGGCAGAAGCAGAAGAGTGAGTGAAGACAAAATAGATGTTCCCTCAGAAGGCAGAGCCTGACTGCGTTGGCTTTGGTTCGGCTTTAAAAAACTCTACGGACCTTTGAGCAGAGGCGTCTGGTGACCCCTGGGGACGTGGGTGGGCAGGAGCCATTGATGGCGGTGTCCCAGCACAGAAGTAGGACACCTCCCTGCTGCCGGCCTTTGTTAAGGTCCGTGGTGTGTGGGACAAGGGGTTGTAGGGGTTTTTAACCTGAGCTAATTGTGTAACCCATCTAATAGACTGGGCATGCATCCATTTTCCTCTCTGCGTGCCTTTGATGATGGCTTTCTCCAAAGCTGTGTTCCAGAGCTGTGTTTGAATGCTGTGAAATCAAGGCTGTATTCTCCCATGTCTTCATATGTAAATTGCATCTAATGGCAGAAATTATTACAAGCGAATTCTGGTGAAACCAGTCTAAATAAAGAAGGGGATAGCTGGCTGGCTTTCTAGAAGTCAGTTTGTCTTAGTGAAAAGAATGGCACCGATACAGGGTTAGTAGGAAACTTCTGTGACCATCACCTATTATACTATCTTTCCCCACTTACTATTTCATTAGTGCTGTTGAGCATTTTTGTTGTAGACTTCCAGAAGATGTTTGGAGAACACTGAAGAAGAGAGCCAAACACTTCTGAGGTTTCAAACACGCATAGTTTCTCTGTAGTCATTGCAAGAGCTGAAGAAGCTGGAAACAGGGATTGAAAATGAAGCACAGTAGAAGTTCATAAAAACCCTCAAATACTGTGAGTTGAGATAATACATATGATAGAGCTATAAAAATATTCTGCTTCTGGAAGAATGTTTTTGTCCTTACAAATGTGCAGTGCAGCACTTCTGCCATGCTTTCCAGAAATCAATGCACATGGAGTGCTTGACCATGCATCTACTCCCCAGTCCTCTGGGCTTTGGGGAGTGCTGAGCTGTATGTATGGTAATTGTAGTTCTCCTCCAGTTTCTCATCCCCAGAGTACCTGCAGGAAGAGTAAGAGGCCATATGAAGTATGTGACACGATGCCTTTGTTCCTATCTTGTGTGTGGTTATTGGACACGTAGTTCTGAGAGTGGTTTCCTCTACTGATACGTTAGTAGTTACTGGCATTGGAAGGGTTGTGACTTATTTTGGTGTCTCCTTTTTTTCCCAACTCATCCCCTTTTGTCCATGAAATCAAATGCAAAACTGCAGAGTCCTTACTTTGTGGGAACAGAAAACATATTTATCTGAAACTCTCAAAAGAAAAAATGCAATTTGGTGCATCATTATGCTGCTTTGCTTTTTGAAGAAGTTGTTAGGAGTGGTGACCTTATCACTGGGTGAGGTTTGAGGATATGGTGTTGCGTTATGGAGCTGTCACAGCTTACTGTGTAACTTCAGCAGTTTGCCTAGATACTTTCCTCTGGTTTGATTTTTCCCTTCTGCAAAACTTGGAATAAAAATAACAGGTTTTGCCTTTCTATTTTTTGTCACTGTTCGTACAGCAGCAGTGCCTGCCCTTACGACCCATTTGTACAGCATCTAGCACAACTTGGTGCTGGTACCAGTTATACCCTTCAGGCACTGCTGTGATAACAAGTAATATTGCCAATAAGCTTTGCATTCATTTTGCTGCAGATTGGGGACAGAATATTTTGTTTTAGCATATTCACCCAAAAGCTTATAATGGACTAGATCAGGATAAATTTAGCTATTAAAGAAAATAATTTTCTCCTTTATTTCGACTGAAGCTTGCCTCTTAGAATGAATGCAATTGTTGTCTTCTCCATTTGGATCAGTTATGTGCTCTGTACAATTATTGTGGCACCCATAAATGTGAACTTGCTGAAAATGCTTGAACGCCAGTTCAACCTCAGTGCAGCGCACTCTGAAATCAAGATTTAAGAAGACTATATCCCTGCCATGGGAGCCAGAGACTGCTAGTTTTCTGAGCTGAGACTTTCAGCTATATCTGTATTTAAAATATTAAATATGACTTTTAGTCGAAGGAAGGTAAAGATGGAGCACGTAAGAGTGGGTATCAGTGGAGAGCATGTCAAAATATGGAGGGTAAGATAATGATTTGTTTCTGGGATATTGGATTTGCCTCCAGGCAGATTTACTCAAAAGCTTCATTTTCCTCCTTTATTTCATGTTCATGATATATTTATTAGGTAAATAATAGCAAAGTCTAGTTGTGCAGTACATAAGCTTTAATAAAAATGTAATTGACAGTGAAATTTGACAGTTGTGCTACAGAGAAGAGAATCTGTACAGGAGCTGCACCCAGAGCATCATTTGCCTCTCCTAAGGTCACTTTAGAAAGAAGCCCACATAACATGTACATGAGGTTCGCGTGCACCTACCTCTTGCTGTGGCTGGAGTTGTGGTTTTTAAACAATGAATACTTAGTCACTGGGGTTTTTTAACGCTGCTATGGGAAGAAGACATGATCTGTCCTGAAGACTTTCCAATCCAGTGCCTCATTTGGAAAAAAAGTAGAGATGTGTTTAACCCCCCCTGAAGTGAGTAGCAGTGGCTGCATCAGAAGGTGGGGTGGGGGCATGCAGTGCTGGTCCAGGGCTGAGGGACCTGGTCTCAGAAATATTTGTATGTTCACTCCATACCTACGGACCAAGCTTCTGGCTTTGGCGTGGCTATTCATGTGCAGATGAGCAGATGGGAGGGCTGTGGGTGGGTCAGGCAGGCAGCTCCTCTGAATTGGGCTTTTCTCACCTGCAGAAAAGTTCTTGTGGGACAGAGACTTGTGCTGTGCTGCCTTCCATTCAAAAGAGCAGGTGTGGTGGGAGCTAAAGCCTGTTTCTCATTATAGAAGGAAAACCTTTGTGAATCTACGTTTATTTTCTTTGGGAGGTTTTGTTTGTTTTTCCTTTTGTCATCCTTGTTCAGGAGATGGCTATGGGACCTCTGCCATGGCACCATTTGTTTTCACTTGTAAAAGCAAACAACTTGTAATGCTAATTAAAGAGCTTTTTTAGATAAAGTAAGAGCTTTGCATTATTTATCTAAATTCTTTTTTATGGGAGAATGTTCTGAGTTTGTTCATTAATGAACACTTAGAAATAATATAAAACTAGACCTCATGAATTCTTTATGAGGTATAATTTACCATGATCATTTTTCTTGGCATTTAGGTGCTGTGAACAGTTCAGTATTCATAGATAACTGCTTTGACTTCTGAGTCCTCGAAATGGATCTGTCTGTATGAATTCTCCATAGTTTTAAGATTTTTTTTTTTCAGATTTTGATTTCTTAGGAAAAGATTGCTTGTGGTGTGTTTAAAAACACTCTATTCAGTGCCTATAAATAATACTTAAATAGAAACAATTAAGAATCTTTCCATACATTTCAAATTAATTTCTGTTTATTGTGGAATATAGGCAGTGGAGTGTACGTAATTCAGATAACAAGAGTGGGCGCTGAAGAAATTATTTGCTGAACACAAGCTCCTTTCAGTGTACGTATGTGACAGTCTTTCAGTTCAACATGCAGACCTTCTTTTAGACTGCTGAGAACAAATTTTGTATGTATAAAGCACGTATATTTACATTTATTGAGCCATTGGCTATTGTTTATGCATGCAATAGGGAGATAAGCCTGTCTTAGTCTGTGGGTAGTTTTCTAAATGATTCATTAACTGTGCTTTGTAATGGTAGATGGATGTCACATACTTACTGTAATAACTGAAGATTAATGTCAGTTACTTTAGCTTGTTTAAGCATTGTAATAGTTGTGTTTATAGATACAGGTATTCTCTGCATTATTGTTGGAGCTAATATTTCAGCAGGAATAAATTGAAATTAATTGAATGAATTGTAAAAAAAAAATGAAAATGTTTCGGAAATACTTCTGTCACATCATTTGTAATGTAGGAGTTACTATAATGGATATTTGTTGCTGATATTTCGTAGGAGGAGTTACACCAAGCCTTTTGGTAAGCAGTGTTTTGCAAAACATTGGCAAAGCTTATGCTGTCTTCCTGAGCAGCAGAGCATTTCTTTGTGAAATCTGTCAAACTAAAATACCTCGTACTTTGCTGATACATTACCATACTGAGAAAAGTAGTGCACCAAGAAGTCATTTTTAAAAGCAGTAGTCTGATGAAACACATCCAGAATTTGAAATATGGGTTGCCTTTAACTTATAAAATTGAAGTCTTGAAATTCTGTCACAAGTAGTATTTTTTTCAAGGTTATAAAGATATAGAATATGCAAATTATTAGTGGCTAAATTATCCATGTCTATCAACAGTAACTGCAATTTATTTTTCTTCAAAGATACTGTTATCCTGTATATAGAACATGATGTTGCAGTATTGGGAGTCTGGCAAGTTGTTGCCAAAAAAACCCCTCCAAAACAAAATGCCTCTTTATACCAGTAGCATGTGAATGTCATCACACATGATGTTTGCACTGTAATATTTCAAGACCAGTAGTAGCTGCCTAAATTGGGTCAGAGAAGGTCTACAAAAGCATAAAGATGTTGCTAATTTTAAATGGCATGTATAGAGATGTAATACTAATCTGCAAGGGATAAGAGCATATTTTGTTTAAAAAATTTAATGTTGGGGTTAAGTCACTGTTGGATTTTCCACATTTATTCTGCACGTATCCAAATAAGCCCTTGATGAGTTAAAGGCAGGGTTACAGCCTCCTCTGATATTTTTGTAGAATTGAATTACAGCCTACTTGAAGGGTTTTTTTAAAAAATATTACCAGTAATTAAAACATAATGAAAGTTAACTGTGTGCCCAGGAAACTAGAGCATCTATTTCAGAAATGTTCATGTTGTGATACAGGTATTGAATTAAAAGTCTAGATCTTAGTATTGTGGATAGAAAAAAAAAAAAGCGAATGGCACGTTGAAATCTGTTCTTTGAATAAATAATGTTACTGTTATGTAATGTGCTGTCTGATGTGGGATCAACAACTTCATGTTAAAAACAGTCATCAACAATAAACATCCCAGTGCATGTAGACTGAACTCTTAACAGTGGATTTGAGCTTCAGACATGCAGGGGAGAGGGCAGAGTGTTTGGAAAGGAGAGCTGGGACTTACATTATTAATGGTAACAAAAAAGTAAGTTTTTACTAATGATGTGAATCCGTCTGTACATCTAAAACAAGTATTACTTCTGTGTGCCCGTAAGAACTTTGAATGCAAGCTCTGGTACAAAACTGCTTTTGTGCAGAAATCTCTCTGTAAATGGAGACTGAAAATTATGCAGTAAAAAAATTATATCTGAAATACTATATCAGAAACTTTTTTAATAATTCTTCAGCTTTTTTTTCTATCCATTATCTCTTTTTTTTATATAGCAAATTGATTTTCAGTAACCTACGACTTTGCAATAATTTGAAGGGCAAATAAGTGCCTTGATTTTCTTTTCTACTATTGAAAAATCAGGAAAACCTAATTAGAGTTGAGTGCGTAACTAGGAAGAAAATCTGGCACCTGGTGCAATATTAGTTCATGCCAAGATATTTTGATGAAGTATTATATGAGGAAATCTACTTGTTCAAGAACAGATTTTTACAGAGCTGCTTACTCTTAATGTTCTGAATGTGTTAAATATCTGAGTTGAATTCTGTTTATTTGCTAGATGTGGAAGATAAGCGTGCTGAAAATGTAACTAAAAAGAGTTTGCAAAATGCATAAGTAGGACACCAGCCAGCTTCGAATTTTGTTTCCTTTCACAGATTTTAGAAGATCCAGGGTTATTGTTTATCGTGGGGATCTATAGATAGCTTTAGTGTCTGTGGCTAATAATAGGTGATGGACCTTCCTCAGAGTCCTGCTTCTGCTGTAACTGGAACCAGTGGTGTGGTGTTCCTGTTGGCTTTGGAAGGGCAGGGTCAGTCCCTAAAATTGCAGTTTACCCTTGCAGGTTTTTATGTTGGAAAGGATATGGTCAGATGGTGTGAATACACACAGAAAGCTGCAGTTAACCATATCAGCTGCTTCACTTGTCTTCTGACTATGTCTTATTGTCAGAACTGGAATCTTTTCCCCCCAATTTCAATCAAGTTAGTGCAGATACAGCATATATGAGCACACTGTGCTCAGCTGAAGTGCGTGAGCCTTGGGGTGCAAAACCCCGACCCTGCAGCAGGCTGTTAGCAAAGCTCAGGGTTGCTGTAGGTGTTTGCTGTGGGGTTACAGGGATGCAGAGATCAAAGGATGATCTTCCAGCGGGAATCCCGAGCCACACAGATTTAGCAGCATCTGAAGCTGCTGTGTGAATAAATACATGTATGAAATCAGGTTGAAAAAAGGAAGTATGGCTGATACCGGGTAAAAGGGAAAGCCCTGAAGGAGGAGTGTATGGGGTTGGTGCAGCTTGACAGGGGATGTCAGCAGTGCTTGGTGCTGGTAAAATTGGCAGGGGGATTCTGGGTTGGATGTGCTCATTTCTTTTGAGAAGTTACTATTTTTCTGGAGTTTATTTTCAAAATTATTCTGCTGTGTGGTTTAAGGCCTTTCTGTTAAGCACAGTGTGGCAAGGCTTCTTTTTATTTAAAAATTGTTAAGCCAAGTAGCTATTCCTGGGCTTGATAATGAAAAATAATGGTGATTCAAAGCTTATTTCCATTGATAAAAGAGAGTTATTTCCTAAATGAGGCATTAAACACTGAAGCATTTCAATTAAAAAATAAATAAATAAAAATAGAATGGGTCAGGATATAACCTATTTAGTCTGAGCCACCCTCATGCAGTTAATTTTAGAATAGACACCCCTTTTTTGGTGTGTGTCCCCCTAACCTCCAGAATTACAGGCCTAATTTGTCACAACATGTACCTCCCTGGATTTAAAAAAGAAAGTAAATTAAGTCTTGAGTAATTATAATAATTACAGGATGGGATGAGCACAAGGTTCAGAGTGTGTGGTCTCTGAGCCCTCAGCTCTCTGCCTGTTTGCCCCTGGCCCTGGGCAGTGGGGTCTCTTGCCCGGGGCAGCAGTTGGCACCATCGAATCTGAGCCTGCGGTGGAGGCTGAGCCTGTCCGAGGGATGCTCTTTGGTAAGAGATACCAGTGAAGCTGCACGGGGCAGACTTCACAGTAGACAGCAAAAGCCACTATTTGCATTGCTTTTATTTATTCAAATTTGAGACTAAGATGATGTCCTTCCCTTGTCAGCACTGTCACCAGTGCGGATGGGCTGGAAGCCTTAGTGGAGGCAAATACCTATATAGAAAAGGCTTGAAGTATCCAGGTTTTTCTGCTTCCTTTGCCTGCCTGTGCAGTTTTCAGATGAAAACTTGCATTCTTTAGTCCTCAGCCTGCAGATAAACATGCAGGCAGCTTTACTCACGTGACCGGTGGCACTGGTGACAATGGGGCTACTGTCCTGGATGCACTTTGCTAGGCTGGATTCTTATTTGTCATTTTTTGGAAAGGTCTATTTGAGTCTCTTCTGTGTGAAAATTGGAGTTTCGCATTTCAAGGTAGAAGCACTTGTTAAAATTCCAGCCTGCACCTGTGCCTCATAAGCCTTTCTCTGATTAAACCTTTTCAATTCCAGTAAATATCTGAAGACCTTTATATCTCTGAAGATTGCAAATCCAGGGCTTTTTTATTTAACGAGGTGTCAGTTCGTTAGTGAAAAATATAACTGGGGAATATAGGTCATCACTGGAACCAGTAAATGGTATGTCTTGGGACACTGTGAGCTTATTAATTGAAGGTAATCTGAATGACAACACTTTGCAGATTGACTGTGCCTGGTTAATGTTGTTGTCATTGCACTCTGTGATACAGTTATTAAATAGGTAAAATATTTTACCTTTTCATATAGAGCCATACACTTACTTCATCTGATTTAATGGAACTATAATTTTAATTATGATTATTACCTTAAATTATAATTAAATTTATGTGGTTTAAATTTACATTTGTGAAAATGGCTGTGTGATGAAAGCAGAAATCAGCTTCGCATTAACAAAAAAAGAAGGTTTTTAACTGCATCTTAGTGTATGCTCACAGCCAAAGACTAGCATGACCTACTTTGCAACAATAACGTAGGAATCAAGCTGAGTTTTTTTGTTGAAGTATCTAAATTGGCCGTGAATGCTACCTACTCATTCGTTTGTAAGTATCTTTAAAAATAGCTATTGTATCTGTGAAACTTAAGGGTTTTTTCCCCTTTTCTCATCTTGTTTTGATGTAGATAATTAGCACCATGGAGCCTCAGGTGTCGAATGGCCCTACTTCCAATACAACCAATGGACCCTCCAGCAACAGTAGAAACTGCCCTTCCCCCATGCAGACAGGGGCTGCTACAGATGACAGCAAAACCAACCTCATAGTCAACTATTTACCCCAGAACATGACCCAGGAGGAATTCAGGAGTCTCTTTGGGAGCATTGGTGAAATTGAATCCTGCAAGCTTGTGAGAGACAAAATTACAGGTAAGTGCTTCATGTTGTTGACTTTATGTGCATCAGGGTCAGTTTACACTTGGGGTGGGCAAAACCTCGGCGCTTATCTTGCAAGTGCTTAGCACAGGGAATACTGCAGATACTGTGGTGAACTCCTTCAGATGGTAAGGCTTTAGTTTTCCATGATGCACACTGGATCTAGAACAACTGAAGGAGAAGTCACTTGTCTTTCAACCTCCGTACAGTTCTGAGGGGAAGAATGAATATTGCCAGTCTGCATGCGTGTAACACGCTGTGTAGCTTCTTGCAGCAGAGCTCAGATGATGGTGTTACTTTCCTGATCATTCTGATTTTTATTTAACATTGACTTAAGTTGTAGGGGGGCCGTCTAAAAGGCTTGAGCCAACTGACCATTCCTAATTCTAACTATTTATTTTGAACGTCACCATACCTTCATGAAATTTTTGCCTATTAACAACGCTAAAGTCAAGGTGGTTGTGCATGCCCATCACAACTTATTTACCACAGTGTTCTGGAAGAGCAGTGGTGTGTAGTTGGGAGCCACTGCTCTGGATTTAATTCAGACATTTGTGGATATTGGTTAATGAACTCTCTTCCCTGAAAACATTCTAATACACCATGATCCTTTTCCACATGAAGTGACACCCGTTGGTAGGTGCCTTCAGAATAAGAAAAGCCTCCCGTTAACGGATATTAACCTCAAAGAGGAGATGTCTGTGCTATCACTAGAGGAGGTGTGCATGGGTGCAGATGCACCTAGCCAGCTCTGTATCCTTGCTGCTGCAGCTAGGAATTCACTGATGCACAAGAAGATGATGGGATGAACAATCAGCTTTTATAGCTTGCTTTATAGGTTAGTTTTATAGGTTGTGTGTCTACTCGCACCGTAGGTGGGGAACAGCTGAAATTTCACTGCTGTTCAGTGCATCACCAGTGCTGTTATGTTTAGCACAGAGAGCAGCAGCCTTGGGAAGGAAGGGGTTCCAGAAAAAGAGCCTTCTCCTGTCAGATGCGCTCCTGGCAACTTGGGTGTGTGCTCTGTGGAAAGAGGCACCGTGTAAAGATGAAGAATTAAAATGCAGATCTTCATACCTACTTCCATAACAGCCTGGCAGCCGTTGTATTGGCAGCATTAGGATGATCTGCCTAGTGCTTTTAAACATGCAGTGCTGCTTTTTTACTTACTTCCTGACATATAGCAATGTTCTGGTTGAACACAAGGCAGATAACAAATGGCAGTAGCTGCAGGGCAGCTCGAGTCCTCAGAAGTGTAGTCCGGCAGAGCTTTCTTTAGCACGTTGACCATGATGTATCTATTTCAATATATCTTCTGATTGGGCCACAGCTTCAGGGGTATTAAAAGAAGATTGAAAAATGGAATTGACTTTTATTTATTCTTTGCTTTTATTCTGCTTAAAGAAAAACAAATCATTTATAACCTCCCACTCCAAAAACTTCCATGCAAATAGGAAGGTCTGTCCTTTATATCTACTGCCAGACCAGTTTAGCTCCAGAGTGTTGTTTTTCTTTCAGTCTGAAAATAAACTGAGAAATTAAATTGCAGGTCACTTCAGTTCTTTCAGACAGAAGTGAATACCTAACCCTCACCTGCAGGAGTCCAATGTGCCTAGCCTGAATTTTGATCATAGCAGGTCCTGTGTTTCATGAGGTTTTTGTTTCCCATATCTGTCAAGTTAATGGTGATTTCCTTGCAATATAATTTCAAGACTTCAGATATTCAGTGTTGTTTTCATAGAGAATTGGACGTCTTTGGACAGAGAGCCATTATTTCATCAGATAGGAACAGTATTCTTTTTGTTTCATTCCATCTCCAGGCTTTTGTCTCTGTATTTGAAGATGTGCAAAGCTTGCTGTATGATCTTCTGACATATTCTTGGGTAGTTTTTTGCCTATGCTTTTTCTTTCCATACAAAGTGCATAAATCTTTATGATCAGTAAAATACTCTAAAGGAACCGTTCTTAAAAAAAAACTTACACACATGCTTTGAGGACATCACCCCTAAGTGACTGAGGAGCCTACATGTTTTAAAAAGTGATACAAGTACAGAAGAACCAAATTTGCAAAAAAAAAAATGTCCTCCAACAACTCTGTGCCATTTTTGAAAATAGAATTTAATCCACCAAGGTTTTCAGGCCTGTTATCAAGGCATCGTGCAACATTACTAAGTTATAGGATGCGTGTTCATTCCTCACAGTCAATTCAGAGTTAGTAAATCGAATGCAGTCCTCTGCCAGAAGCAGTCCGTGGTTTTAAAGGATCTTAGAACATTGAGAGTAACAAAATGGAAATGCACTGAGGTCATACCCATCTCATCTTTCCAGATCGTCATGTAAGTGTGTTCTTGATTAGGCTTTCTGGGTTTTTATGTTTTTTTGGGAGGGGAGGAGTGGAAGTATGCCAGTAGGCTGTTACAGGAATGACTGACTTCTCAGGGGTTCTCTGCTTTTCTCTTATTAAAAATCAATGTAGATTTTTTGATAATAAAAGCTGTATTGAAAAAGAAACAGTAAATTCTTAAGCTGTTCTTGCTGAACTGGTGAAGGTCTGAAACATTTTAGGTTTTTTCTGCTTTTGGACTTTTCATTGTTTCTATTAAAAATTCTGGTTTTTAATAAATCTCAGCTAAGCATACACTGTAATAGTATGCCTCTAAACTTAATGTTCGAGCCCTTTCCGTTAAAAATATTGGGTTGTCTTTGTAGATAGTAAGTTTCTCTCCTCCTTGCTAAGGTAAAATACCAGTTAAATCAAGGAAAGACAGAATAAGAAGTTCACTGCAGAGAGAGGTTGCCACAAGAAAAATAGAAAAGGTCATAAACCAGATCATCATCATTAAATAGTTACCCTGGCAAAACAATATTAGAAAATCTCGAATGTATTTATGAGGCTAGAAAGGATTGAATTGGTTCTTGTAAAAGATTTGATTTCCTCTGTCCTGTTAAGGAATTGCACAGACTTTGTGAAATAATGTTTAGGCTCCCAAAATACTTTTTTTTTGAAGGAGTTCAAAGCTAAATGAAGTCTGTTAAATGTACAGGATCCCTTTGAGAGAATTTGTGATCTGAACTTTTATTAATTTTAAAATGGATTAAAGAGTGTATGTTGGGAATAATCCATCTGCTCCAAGTCTTTTTACAGTCTTAGAACAGTAGTAGGGTTTTTTAAGAAAATTGATTCGTGATGTTACCCCTCACTTTGGAAAGACACATGTTTAAAGAAGCATATTCCTTTGCTAAAAAAAAAAAGGAAAAAATGCTAATTTGGTTGTACACCGTACTGAGTTGAATAGGGATGACAGCTTCTAAGACAGCCTTTAATTTGGTATTCAAAACCAAAATTGTAAACTTCAGTTTTGTTTGGTAGCTTCTGAGAACAGGCAGGATATACAGTAGCATTTTTAAAAGATGCTAATGACTTGAAGGAGGAGATGGAAGTCAGGCATACATTTTAATTAAGGGGGAGGAGTTGCAACAGGAAAAATGTTTTTTTTTCACTGCAGAGATTTTAAGGGAATGAGACAAGGAAAAACAGACTGAAGATAGTTGCCTTCATTTGGCAGGGGTGTTTAATAAAAGCAGAACTTGTGGTTGTAAAGTGTGCTTATTAAATTCTTCATTTACACTACCTAATTAATTCTAGCATTTTAAATTAACAGTGAAACTGGTCCCTGCTGTACCATTTCATAGCTACAGTGTATTTCGTCCAACAACCCAGTTGTTCAGGTTTAATCAGCTGCTCTCAAAAAATGAGAAGGAACTTGAGTTAAAAAAAACCTAAATGGCATAAACATTTTAGAGCAGCTTTAGATGAAGGGAGGTGTCTTCACAGAGGAAGACCACGGCCTCAGATGGACGTGAGGCTCATGCTTACAAGTGATGCTAAGCTATACAGTGTTGCAGATGCTCTTTATTTCTCTTGTCCAAAGAAAGCCAGTGATAAATATCTTCCTGACTTGGGGAAGGAGAGGGCTTGAATTCATCAGAAAATTTTGAGAGAAGAAATGCTGAACTTGTTTTGTCCTGTGTTTGAAAACAAAAGATCCAGTCAGTGTAGTGTCTTGTCAGAGACACTGTAATCGCTGCTGACCAAGTGAGTTGTCCTTGTTGACATAGTTTGTGTGGGGGAGAAGGGGATGTTTGTTAGTAATTTTTTAATTGATTTGGTGGCCTTAGCTGAGCTCTTAAGAATTATGGGGGGGTTTTTCTCTGTAATCTACACAGGAATTTATATCTCTGAATCTTCAAATGATAGGTATCTAAAATCTTTGGATCTCAAATAGTCTTTCATATCTTACAACGATCCAGGCGCACAGTAAAGCAGAATATTTATTGATACAGGATTTCTGTGCATCGCTTAACTTATGACAGAGTTTGCATATTCCTGCTGTGTGGTACAATTTGATGTTCTTTGCATGCATAATCAGGAACTTCATTGCTCTTCTGCCCAAAACGCAGCTCTGTTATTTAATCGTTCCTTTTGAATTTGCAATTCCTTTAAGATTATGCACAAAGATTTACATCTTTCATTTTAATTTCAGGTATTTATCATAGGACCAATGCAGACTTAGATTAAAACTGCAGTTCAGAAATAATTGTGGCATTGTAAGTGTAACAGAAATATTGATGATCCCAGGGAAAATCCAGGACAGGCAAGCTATTGACTTGAAGCAGTAGCATCTGTTTGTTGTCATGTGTTAGGAGAGAAAGAAATATTGACTCTTATACCTACAGACCTCTCCAGAAGTTATGGATTGTCCATTCCTCACTCTTTGGATGTTCAACCATATGATTCAAGAACCAAAAGCTAACAAAGTGGCAGAGTCAGCAATAATGCAGCATTATGAGAACAGGAAAATATCTTCCATGTGAGCAGTGTTAACCTGGGGAGGATGCTCTGCCTGTGCTCTGAGCAAGCCACCATGAACCCCTTCTGGTCCAGAAGTATGTCCACACTACATTAAGTTGGTATTGTCTGCCCTCTACAAAATTTTTTTCCTATCTCCCTGTGTAATGAGCAGCTTACCAGCACATACCAAAAAGGTGCTGCTGTAAAAATCAAAGGCCCAGATTTTATTTAACCAAGCGTGTTCAGTGAATGATGGCACTGGGCTGGTCTTTCTATCTGGAATGTGCTGTTCAGAGATTGCATGCTTGGAGTTTCCTGAAATTTGGTGTCTAATTAAGCGGCCTTAATTTCAGCATGTGGAATCAGTAACTGTTTTGAAAGCAGTGGATGGAGAAGATCTGTATCCTCAGGAGCAGAAGCCACTAATTGCACACTGTGGCGGTGACCCTAGGAGACAGGAGGGAAGGAAGCCAGGTATGATCATCTTCCCCAACAGTACGGCTCTCCAGGAGGGAAGCTCTTGAATCTGATGGCAAGTGTGCAGTAGCGGGAAAATGCTACTTAAGCTTTCCTAAGTAAACAGACATCTTCTAGTACTGGCCCAGTGTTTGCAGCGGGCAGCAGCTAAGCTTTACATATTTTAATGGGAGGTTTTGATGCCTGATAGGTTAGATGAGCGAGTGGTCACAGTGTCCATCTTGAGATGGAAGGGTAACTCTGAAAGCTCATCATAATGGAAAGACACAAAGCAAAAACAGGATTAATGGTTAAATTTAATTATAGGAAAGAGGCCTTTTGATAATACAGTTTATGACCATACGTGACTGTTGTGGCGTTACGTCTGCATTTGAAAGACTCAGGCTGGAAATTGCAGAGATATTAGTAAAATTGTGCTGCTTTGTCATGGCGGGGGGTGGTATTTATTCAAGGGGAATAGTTCACAGCTATTTATGTTTAGAAGCTGCAGATAGAACATGTATTCACTGAAAATTTCACCTATAAAGATTACCAGTGTTTCGTACATGTTTTCCTTCAGGAATTTTGTAAAAGGGTATGCCGAAAGTGTATCCTATTGGAAGAAAAAAATATGACCCATATGTAGGTAAATACAGTTCACTGTGAAACCCAGCATTAAGTTACCTGATCCTAAATGATTGAAAGTCTAATCTGAGCATAAACTACTTCTACATTTGATGTCCAGCTCGCTGACTGTGCTTTGAAAGTGCCTTCCATTTTGAGATATTACTGGTTCCAGCGGTTTTCCCCACTTAAAATACATTAAACAGATAGGATTATAGAATGGAAGGATTATGTTAGATAAGACTTACAGACTGTTTAGAAAGTATGTAAACACTCATGCCTCATGGCATAAGCCCACCTAATAACAGGGTTTAGGAGAAGAATACCTTGTAGAGGTAGTTTATTCCTTTGTTGACTTGGAAGGGTTTTTAGTAATTCTCCATAAAGCAGTGGTAACTAGTCACTGATCTCTGATCACTTATTTGGTACAGATCTTGTTAGACTGGATGGAGTGTTAGCAGCAATTGCTTTGCTCCAGTAGTAGACAAGAATTAACCCAATCCTTCAGAAAACACCCCCAAACTTACATACTGTGGTGTTCACTGTTTACAAAGTGAACATAATTCTGGCATTTGCTTTGATTGCGCTTAAAGGCCATATTTAGTAGAGCCCCTCAAATTGGCTGTGTAGGGAGTCTCTGTAAGAAGCAGTGCAGTTTTCTGTATTTGACTTCCTTGAAAGCAAAGGATTTAGTATTTTGCTGAAATAGGAAAAATATTTATGCAGCAGAGTGCTCTGCTAGAGTTCTTTTGTCTGAAAAATAATACCAAATTAAGTGAATTGCATTAGGTTTTTTTAGGAAGTGACTTGTCAATTGGCCTCACTGTATTTTAGTAGGTACAGGAGATTTGTATGGGAGTTATTTCTTTGTGTTGAGTGCATGGTCAAAATGCAGTGAGGAAAGAGTGGCCAGATACAGTAGTACAACTGCAGCTGAGAGGCAAGTGCCTGGAAAAGCAGAAGTCTAAGAGAACGTGTTTTAGAGCTGAAAAAAAGAGAATTCTTTCTGTGAATCAGACTGAATACAGTGCATGCTTCAATTTTTGGTTATCTTTGTCTGGTACCTCCAGTTGCATGCAGAGAATAAAATACTAGAAGACATGAAAAAACAGGCATGTTTCAGTGTTTTTTAAACCTAAAATCTAGAATTATTTTTTAGAAGACTAAATATATGGCTCTGAATGTCATTAAAGACCTTTAAGTTGATCTTAATTCAGTGGCCTAGTTATTTTATTTTTATAGCTTCTTATTTCCTGAACTGTATTCTGTTCTTGAGCAGAGATAAACCTAATTTCCGTGTTGCATATCTTATTCTAAGGGCTGCAGATTCAAGCCAATCCCCAAATATTGATTATCTAAATGAACATTTGCATTAAGTATCTGAACTAAATTCGTTAGCAGTGTGGGGGAGGGAAGACAGAAATAGTAGTGCGTGTCTCAGTGCTGGATTTCTAAAATGTGTTTGGTGTGGTTTGATGTCTATTGTAAATGCTGAGGAAAACGGTCAGATTTGCATCCGTCATTTTCTTTATCGCCTCTCTGCAGTTGTCTGGTGCATACTCTGCACTGGCGAACAAAAGAATTTTGATTTCTTGATTATTGGAAAAAAGCAATTGGAATGAGTGTTGGGGCAAATAGGCATAAAGTAAGTAGGCATGACCCCTGTGCTGTGAAAGAGCTTTCTAATTAACTCCAGCAGTTTCAATCCTGAGCTTGTTCTGAAGTGTATTAAATGCCTTTAATGCATATTTAGTTTATTCTTCACAGTTTTAACTGCTTGGTTTGAGTGAATAACATCACCTTCCCATCAAGTCTAGTGAGGAAGGATTAGCGGTATGGCTTTCTCAACAGCACAAGCACACTTAGACCTCCAAAATCATGACTTCTAGATATAAGGTTATTTATAAGGCTTTTCAGTGTGTCTGCTGACCTTCTAGTCTGATACTTTTTTCCATCCTTCATATCATCTGCATTGAAGATAACTGTCTACCAGGGAACAGCCAGGTGAAACGGCTCTGGTGCAACTCTCTGTTTGATGACAGTTCCACTCTTAACCTCTAGTGTTGTTTGTCATTTTTCCTTCATTCTGCCCTTCCCTTTAGAAGCACGGACCCTGTGCTTCAGCACTCATGCACAGCTGCTTCTGTCCCTAACCTTTTTTCTTTTCTTTCCTTGTAGCCCAAGGAGAAAGGGGAGGAAAGGAACAGGAGAATTCCAGGAAAGCTCTGGGAGATTGGCAGCAGTGTCCACTAACGATGCAGGGTCTTTTGGGGCAGCAGTAGACAGCACAGCAAGAAATACCTGTCAGGGCTCCGAGGCTGACTTTCCCAGCATTCATCCATTCCCCACTACTTGAGACCTTCTGCCCTTCAGCCATACCAACAAGCAGCACAGCTGTGCTGCGGTTGTCACCTCTGCTCGTCTCCCCAGTGCTCTTGCTAGACAACTTGTCCAAGAACAAAAGTGACCTGTGTAAAACCAGTCTAAATGCTTTTGAAAGTGGGCTACCTCCTGCTCTCCCTTTTCACAAGACTGCTTTTTACCAACACTGCATTAGGATTTTCTTCTTGGCTTTAAGATGGCACTTACTTTGTGACCAGGATTGTTTGACCTGCCTGCAGTAGCTGTTTCTCAGACTCAGTGAGCCAGGAAGTTCTTGCCCATTCCCTGTTACAGAGCTGATCCATCATCACTTGACTTTCTAGCAATGCAGGTGCTTTTCTCTACAGCCAGAAGAGCCCTGCAAGATCGTCTTCACCTTGACTTCTGAGAATGGTCAGCCTGAGACCTTCAGACGAGTATTGGGATCTGCTGCCCATGGGAGCATACGTCCTCGGCACTCCTATCTTTTTCCTCTGTGTCTTCTGCTAGCTCAGTTTATGTGGAGTCCCTGTCCTGGTGAAACAAAGTACCTCTCCAGAGTCCATCCACTCGGACCCCATCCTTCAGATCTTCTTTGGTTTTGGGGTTATTCTAACTGTGACTTGAGCAAGGACCCATTTACATGATCGAGCCAACCTGTTTTCTATCTATTTGTCAAGTGAGATGCCATCTGTAGATGCAAAGTTCCTTTTGGGCTATCTACTGCATGGAGGTCTTGCCTGGCCTTAAATCCTTTCCTCCTTTTTTGCTTCCAGAAAACTTCAGAGGTTCAGTCCCAATGCTTTGAAACTTAGCGTGTCACCTTAATTTGACTTGCAGTTAAGAGGGATTAATTTCTAGTTATGCTATGTTGTTATGCGCAAGAGTATATGTAGAGGGGAATTTACCACCGTTTTCTACACCTGCACATCCTTAATGCTGCTCACCATCTATTCTTTTCTCCTGCTTAAAGGATAGTTTCTCTTGCTGTCTGAATTGGGAGTCCAACAACCTTTGTACGCAGCTCACTGACAGTTGCGTGCTTGTAGTCAGCACCCTTAACCTTCTCAGTGATCCGTCAGCTATTGGAAGTTGCTGTGATGCTCAGCATTTGCCAGCAGACAAGCATACATCCTTGGATTTCAGCAGCGTCCTATTTCATGTCCTGCACTTCATTCCTGGGGCAGTCATCGATAGGGTATTGCAGCCTCTCACTTTTTAAACCGTTTGTGGTACAGCTTGAGTCTTGTTCAGACCCTTCTGCATCTCTGCCTGTCTGCTTAGACAGGTTTCGCCCAGGTGCCATGTTTCCCATTTCTGTAATGCCACAATCTTGTGGTCCCTCTCATCCCTGTGAGATTTTGATTCTAAAAAGAGTAGAGAAAGAAGGGAAGAAAGCATCATGTCACTGAAGTCCAGGTCCATTTCTTTGACTTTGCTTGCTGACTCTGCTTTGGCTGACTGACTGCTGGGGTTTTGTTGGACATAGCTGCTGTTTTCCATTCTTCCTGAGCAGGGGCCGTCACTGACTTTGCAGATGTTCCTACTTGTCCCTGCTAGAAATTTCCGTGCAAGTTACTGACTTGCAGGTGCTGCTGGGGACAGGATATTGGGCTAGACAGACCTCTGCTCTGACCCAGTACTGCTGTTCTTAGCCTCTCACAGCATCTGTTTAATCAGGGGAATATATCAGCTTGAGGGGGGAAAAAACCCCAGAATGTTTTTATTATTTTTATTCACAAGAGCCCAGACTGGTTTTTTTCAGTTAGATGGTTTTTAAGGGGTGTTGCAAAAGCAGATGGACAAAAAGCTGCGTCATACACACCTGCGAGCAAACAAATGGCAGAATCCCTGGTATGATTAATTGTTGCTGTACTAGAGGGGCTGCTGTCTCTGTGGTAGAAGGTCTAATGTGCCTGCGGACCTATATGGATAATTGTCTGTGCTCACGTGTGTTTTAAAGCACCCTAAATTGGATATCAACAGGCCTCCCCTTGCCTACAGCATTCTAGGACCCACAAAATGAGGCCACCTTCCTCTTTTTCAGGATGCTGTTATTTAGAGGTGGGGGGTGTTTTGACTTTGCATGTTGTGAGGATGGTAGGTAGGGCATGAGAAGATAGGACATGTAGCAAGGAAGAAGTATTCTCTAGCAGTTCCTTTTTTAGACTCCTCTGTTCTCCTGTGTGCTGTATCTGTGTCATTTCTATTTACCAGTGCATCTTTCTCCCATTTCTCTACTTTTTCTTTCAATATTTTTCTGCTCTGGAAGCCACTTTATCTTAAACCAAAAAAAAAACCCCAACCCCAAACATGAACAGCTTGGGAGCTTGACTTATAACACTTTTTTCCCTTATGCTTTCTTACTACATTGGAATAGCTCCTTTGTTACCTTGATTTTGGTTATTGGTAGGATTGTGGTACTTATTTGCTCCAGGTTAGGTATGTTTAGGTGCTTTGCCAAACTGGAAACAAAAGGAAAAATACTTATGTTTTCCCTCTCCTCTGCTTACCACCTTCATGTTTAATACTATGAAAAGCCTTTTTACAAGAATCATGTATCATAAAACCTGCACTGTTTTCGGTGGTGGTCAGCTAGCAAGAATGGCTTGTAGTCATGACATCCACACATGGTATGTCCAGTGCCATACACATGGATAGTGTTGTAGCAGAAGGTGTTGGCTGATACAGATGAAATCTGCCACCTTTAAAAGGAAAGATTTGCTTTTCAATCTGGAGAAAATTACTCAAGGACCATATTCATGCTAATACTCTTTTCAACAAAATTATCAAGAAGCTTAAGTGATAGAACTAAGTAGTTTGTGCACACAACAAAGTCATAATATTTTCTCCTATAAGCAGTTTTCCTTTTCATTACTTCTACTACCTGCAAGTACCTGAAAGGAATATTATAAACATTTGAAACATACTTAAATTCCTGCTCTTGTTTTAAAGTTCTTGAGTTCTGTCTTAAAGCTGAAGCAAATTTTGTTAAGTAAGCTTACTGCAGTCTAAGTATTGATGGATAGCAAAAATTTTTATAGGTAGCACATTTTGGACTACAATGAAGTGGCTTTTCTCAGCATCTTTCCAGATGCTGTGTAAAGTAATCTACGTAAATCTAACTATTACGGATTAACCTTCTTAGCTGTCAGGTTGCAGCTTTTATTTATGTTTTTGCTGATCAGATTAAAAATGCTGCAGAGACAGGTTGTGTTGTTAATATTAAATTTTGTATTCCGGTCTGTAATAAATTACTTCTGTGCATTGGAAAAACTGGTTAGTAGAGCTCAAAGAGTTTTAATTAGTAGGCTGTTTGAGCCAGAATAGGTATTCTGAGTCATTGTTCAGAATTACTGTGAAATTTCTTAGTGTTGTGATGGCTTTTGGTTTTTGTTGTTTGGCAGAGGCTTAGGTACAAAACCATAAATGTTCCTAAATTAAATCATTTAATGACAAAATTACCAGGGCTTTTTGAATTTGCAGTCAACCAGGTTTCAGATGTTGCTGCTGCATTATATTGTTATGTCCTACTTAATATTCTTGTTTTGCAAAATAAACTCTTGTTTTTCTTTATAGTTTTATGTGCCTCTGCCATTTCCTTTAGACTGGAAATGTTACTGCCACTGTTTCTACATAAAATGCTTCCAGGTTTGAGGATGCTCTGGATTTTCATTTCTTAGCTGTGCCTTTCCTGATTCCTCTGCTTGCATGTTCTAGGCCTTTTGACAAAAATCTCAGTCCTGTAAACCAAGTTGCTTGTTACTTTAAGCCACAACTGACTTCTCACTCTACCCATCACAAAAGTGGGAACCTTGGTCAGTGCACAGGCACTATTGGGGTTCTGTCCTGCCTTCCTTTTCCCCGTCACTCCACCACTCACTATCATCATCTTCTAGAATAGTGGGTTTTCTCATAAGCTTTGACTCTGGGTGCCTGGCATTGCTTTTTTGTGCAGAAGTTTGGTACATTTGCACCAAAATTGTGCACATGGTACCAGATGGGATCACTGTGATCTGAACTTGCTGTCCCTTTGGTTGAAGCCTGGCCAGTGAAAAATCAGTTTCTTTTGGTTTGCTTTTAGTTTCTGCTCCACTGTTCAGTATCAATTTTTTTAGTCGCTTTCCACTTTCATGTAGATTTCAGAAATACCAGTGTTTGGGATGGGATGCAGGAAGGGAAGATAAGCCTGCTGTAATGAAGCATGTACCTCTTCCATGACCTACTAGTTCACACTGTTGGAGCACCTTTTCTCTTTGGTTTCAGACCATGTAATTTTTATACCCTCATAATTTCATCTTCTGAGTAACAGTGTTAAGTAGCACACTTTTAATATTTCATCTCTGGTCATAGTCTTTACACATTTGATGTATCTATAGGCTTTTGCGTCTCCTTTTAGTCACAGTTTAACCAAAGGATGGCATATTTTCGTGTTTTAACACTGGACTCTTCTAATCTTGCATCTTAAGTCGGTCTCAAGCCTTAAGTCATTCTTGATTTAAAAAACTGGTGGTTGCTGAAACTTGCCTTCAGTTTGTTGCTTTCCTTATCTCCAGTATCTACATTTCTTGTTATAGTTGAGTGCAGTCTTTACCATTCTTTATGCACTGCTGGTCCAGCGATGCTGTATCCCATCTCTATGATGCCATCACCTATTTGGGATGCGAAAGGCTTCCTACCACATATTGCATGCTTTATGTAATGCAGTGACTTTAATTCCTGTTGCAGATTTCTTTCCACACTGCTGCTTTCCTTTTTTTATGTACTGGTATATCTTTCATATTTTTTCTGGGTCTGTTTGTTTTCACTTTTTCTTACTGAAGATTGTTTTAACTTAGCCTGTTTGTTTCTAATGTCTGCATTCTTGTGTTTAATTCGTCTCTTCTTTGGCATTGAATTTACTGTTCGGGATAGACAAGTCATGGCTGTTTCTCATCCATTCATGCCTGTCCCCAAAACACTGGATTTTTATAGTACAGTCCCTGTTCTGTTCTGGGACAAAGCGGGGAGGAGTGCAGCCTTGCTCTTCTCAGAACAGCTGCTGATTCAGAGGCTGTGTGCTCCTTGAAGGAAGGGGGAGGAGAAGATGAAAAGAAGGGAAGCAAGAGATGTCAGCTGGGGGGGAAATCCAAATATTTGTTCAGAAATGGAACTCAGTTGTGTTACGTATGTCAGGAGCAGTAGCTTCTGAAAACGTACTTTGTCAGTTGCTTGCAGTAGTATGAACGCACCCATGCTTAAAATCCAGTTTTACATTTAAAGAAACTTGATAAAAGCAAGAAAACAAAAAAGAAAACGGAGGATAATATATTCTGCAGCATGAAATGTGTGTGTTGTTTACAAGATATCTCCAGCCCAGCACAACTCACAATGGTCCAATAATAAGGTTACTGTCTTAGGGTGGGGGAGATGCAGTTTTCCATCCATCCCTGTTTCCCTGTTCTAGTGACTGTGTTACTCTGTCCAAGTTCACCCAGAAAATTGTGATGCCTTTCAGTTTCTCTTCTCCAAAATACAAGTAAAAGTGCTTTCCTCAGTGGTGGTTATGAGGAAAGGTGCGTTACAGAGATAAAATGCTTCCATGCTGCGGTAATGGGAACCGCAGAAGACTCCAGCCAAGTCAGCAGCATCTGTCTCAAACTGCCGCTTAAGCTTTGCATGCAGATTAGTCCATGTCCTCAAGTGCAGTAATTACACAGCTGACTTTGTTAAAACTTGGTGTAGTATGCAGGTAAGAGCAAAGTCTTGTTTCAGGTGAGAAACACAGAACATCTGAAATGCTGGAAGCTTTTAAGAGACTGTAAGGCGCTATTTGCAAATGTAGGCATGTTTTATATTGCTCGCATGGTCAAGTTTAAAATGGAGTAATTGCATGTTTTTGAAAGTTCTCTTGAAATGTCTGTGGGAGTAGGGTTTTCAGAAGGACCTAGTGGTGCTGGGCAGCAGCAGGCTCTGTCAAAGGATGCTCCGTATTAGTCTCTTTTCTGGGCAGATGTGTGGGGCTATTCCAGAACAAACATCATTACAGTGTCTGATTTTGAGAGATAGCAGCTACTGTCAATTGGTATTTAATTTACATGAGAACTGCTACTGCTTCAGCATCTCTGAAAATCAAGACATTAAATTACACCATCTTGCATTAAGGGATTTGGTCAAAACTACAGAGGAGGATGAAACCTGTGTAATCTCCTCTGGCACTGTGTGGTGAAGTCAAGCTTTCTAACACAGCAGGGTGCTGGTTGAATGACCTTGCTTTCTGTTGTGGGGAGCTTGCAGTTGGTTTTGGAGGGTCTTGCTTTTGTTTTTTGAGCTCACCCTGTGCAGATCCTGGTGGTTCTCTTCCAAAGAGAGACACAGAGGTCCAGGGGTTGCAGTTACCTCACTAGCACTAATCATCCCATCACTTTAGCTACATTTATAGGATTTGTTTCACATTTTGGGCAACGCTTTTTTTTTTATTCCCCTTTAATTTTTCTAGGCTTGTTGTCATGGTACCTGGCACTTCCCATTCAGATATTAAAATCGAGTGAGTGGTGTCTGTACGTCTGGTTCATTTTCCCCCTCTTATGCTCTCTCTGAGGGAGAGTTTTACGTGGGATGTAGCACGCTGTTTGCAAGGGCTTCCTTTGGGGGATTTTTTTAATCACGTAGCAGAGTCTCTGTTGGAGAAGGCCTGGTGCAAAGAAGCCCCTTCCACTTGGACTGGGGTATATTAAATCCTGTGTGCATAGAGCTCCCGTGGGAGCTCATCGTGCAACTCGTGACTCCCCCCCCCCCGAGCTCCCCAAAAAGGCTTGTCTCCTGCGCAAACGAGTTTTGAGTCTCTCTGGCATTGCCAGGATTAAGGCAGTGATAAGAATTTTCTCTCTGCAGATTTCCTATGGGGATGGCCCAGCCTTTGCTGTTTGGGGATCAGGGCTGTGATGCTTTAAGGGAAGAGCTTGCTTGAGGAATCTTGCCGCACCTGAGCCGGTTTGTGTTGGCGTGTACGCCTTCACAGGTGCTCTAGCTAGAGCTGGGCTTCAGGCTGTGAAGCACAGAGGGATTTTCCCTGAGGTCTGGATTTAGATTTGCTTATTTGTTTGTTATGAAACTACAAATATGTTTTTTAGGAGGGGATCAGTTATAAGGGTATCTCAGTGCGAGTCTGGAACGTGGCTTTCCTCTCCGTTAGGATCTTAGGAAGAAGGATCTTCTACTGACATTCAGATTTCGCTGATGGCTATTTTTAACCACGGATAAGTCGTGCTTCTTAATTGTAGGTGCAGTGTAGCATCAAAGCATATCTAGGGCTCTAGATTAGATTGCATTTAAATACAGCTGAGTCTTCCTCATCTAGAAGGGGGATCTTCTCAAAAGAACTAACAAGGGCATGTGAAATACAGTAATTGGATGGAAGGTTCCTAAACGAAGCTTGTACCCATTCACCTTCCTGCAAATGGCAGAAACCAAGCTGTTTACTATTCATCTTTCTCTTGGTTTTTGCTTTGAAAGACTACACTTTTTTTCCCTAAACTCTTGCAGAAGTGGTAGTTATATTGTAATAGGAGAAAGATGCTTTCTTGCTATTCATGGACAACACGTATTAAATCCTAGTCTGTACAAGTGTAAGGAGCGTGTATTCTAAATAAGCTGTAGACTGAATGGATGCTGTGGTAGAGCTGCACTAAGCACAGAATAAGTTACCGTCATAGTTGGTTTACAGTGACTTGTGACAGTGACAGCTTCAGCTTAATTGTTTGGTCCTAGGAGCACCGTGCGCAGAAGCTGCTTCCGTCCTGGTTTGTTTCTCCCGTGACTGCAGTGTGCGTTGTTGGGGTGACAGCAGGTGCTTCTCCTGATAAAGGGATGGAGGATGAAGGAGACTGATGTTACTGCTATAAAAAAAGCATCATACAAGGAGCAGGGTTTGCACTGGTCTCATGATCAGATCTTGTTTTCCCTTGATCTGAATCTTCTCTCCATAGCTTGGCTCCTTTTTTAGGTAAAGAGCTTTATTTGTTGGTAACTGTCATAGAAAAAGGGGAAAAAACAAGAAAAGAAGCAGGCAATTCACTTGACCCTTTCTACACTTTGGATGTATCTTCTCAAGGGTATTTATGTAACCTCCAAAAGCTCCTACTACATACAGCCTTTCATATGAGTTGCAGTCATTTTTTGTCCTTCCAGGACTGTGTTTAAAACACAATTGGAATGGTTCAGAGGCTCGCAGGGTTGTGCTCTGAAATGGGACTACCAGCTGGAGCAGGGCTTATCTTGAATGTCAGTAGGTCTCTTCTGTTACTGTTATTTAGAAGAGGGAAAGCATGACGAGTCCCTCCTGCCCATCTCTCTCTTGCTAGCTGCTTCCCTTGCCAGCCATCCGTAGGTGGTATTTGTTAGGAACATCCCCAGTTTATGAGAATTGTTGGGGAAGGTTGAAGAGCATGTGCAGGTCTGCTTGGAAGAGTCACAGGTGGACAGCAAGTTGAGCTCAGCTGCTTCAGTAGAGAAGCTCACCCTGGCACCAGTTTCTTCCCTAAACATTCGCCGAGGTTGGAACAGGTAAAAATTGGAGCCAGGAGGCTCGGAAAATTCATGGCAAGCATTATTTTATCTCTTGGTCCCAAACCCAGAGTGACTGAAGGCTGTTACTGTCTGACGGCTTCTGCCTGGCTAATAGGAGATGAGCTGTCAGACGTGGCCTACTTCTGAAGGAAGGGATTGTGGCAGAGAAAAGCATCGGTGCTCGGTGGCGTTCGTGTTATGGCTGTCAGGCGGGCAGCTTTAATTAGGTTTTACATTTCGTCAGGAGAGAACAAAACCACAATTTAAGGCAGTTTGCTCTGTTGTTGTCCCATTCTGTGCTTGTTTTCCTGAGTGACTGTTTATAGTGGGGACCATAGTCCTTTAATGTGACTTTGCATTCCAGAGTAATTTATTTTCAAGAAAAAAGGATATTGTTAAAACTTATTAAGTTATCCAGCCACAGATGAGCAAGTCAAAGTTGTACTCTTCTATATGTTGCTTTCAGAATAGTTTTCAGCGATAGGAAGGCTTCAGACTTGGTGTGGAAAGTAATTTACTTCTCCTTTTCTTATGGGAATGGTTGTAGTAGGAGCTGTATGGAAAACAACCAGCAGGAACAGTGTATTGGTAGAGCTTCAGAGTAGAAGACCATTGAGCACTTAACACATCTCTCCAGAACCTTCCCTGGATTAATTCCTACTTGAGCTAGAGCATAACTTTCAGGAAAAAACAATAATCTGAGCTTTCAGAATTTCCAGGGGTAGAAGAGCTGACAAAATGGTTGGTAAGTAGTTTAAATAATCTGTAACCTTCAATGTCAAAACCAGAACAAATGCCCCAGGAAAACAGCGTTTGCTTTGTTGTTTCTAGCCTGGTTTCTCTTGATTCAACTACCAAGCGATGGGACTTGGGATACATAACTCCATGTTTTAGCTACTGGACAGACATAAAAAAAAAAAATCAATCAGTACTTCAGATAAGTACTAATGTAGTACTGTTAAGGTTCAACTTACCCCTTTTTTTGATGAGACAGATTGATCCCCATCTTTCAGTTGAAAGAGTTTTCCAATCCTATAGTCTATTCTCATGGCACCACCGCCAAGGCATCAGTATCTTTCTTGAAGCACATACACCAGGACGCATCGCGGTGCTTTGGTAATGAAGCATGCAGCCAGATCAGAAGCAGCGATTTTTTTCTTTCCCTTTTCGAGTGTGTGGCTTTTATGCCAAGAATAATCGTTTTAACCCTTTTGGTAGCATTGCAAGCTTGAGATGTTGATTATCTGTCACCCTATATCTGAATCCCTCACTTCCCATTTGGAAAGTATGCCACAGTTAACTTGGTTTGTTGGACTGTAATCTTGGGTTTGTGCTATCTAAATGTAAGTATTTGTTGTTTACTGAGGAGCTTAAATTGCTTTGTACCTTTGCTGTATCCTCTTTGGTCTTATCCTCTCATCCCATCTTTTTGCAGTCGATCTTCAGGAGCAAGGAGTTTGGTTTTTTCCACTCATTGATGGAAACAAACAGTTTAGGGCCAAGATCTGTTTCCTGAGAGAGACCTGTGGGAAAACATCTTTCCAGTGATTTCCTATTCACAACTCCCAGTCAGAGATCTGTTGGCTGATTATTTTTTAATCCATTTAATGTGTACCATGTTAATTTTGTTTTAGTCAATTAATAAGCAGTACCAAATCAAGTGCTTTATAGAAGACCAAGTATATCAATGCTTTTAAATCGACATTCTTAAAATTTATAAGTCAAACTTGTAATCTTATCAAGAAGTATGTCAGTTTCGTTTGACAGAATCTATTTTCCATAGACCTAATTTGATTGACATTGATTTTATTACCCCTCTCTAATTTTTTATTATTAGAGCCCAGTGTCAAATATTCTGTAATTTTACCTTGCTTAGCATTCGACTGATGGACCTGTAATTACGTGGGTCAGCCAGTCTTCCCTTTGTGATTTTCAGTGCAAAATTGTCTTTCCTCCAGGTTCCTGGAATTTGTTCAGTGCTGTAAGAATTACTGAAAATCGCAAGAGAACCATTTGCTCCTTTTTTTTGGAGTCTGTTCTGTGCAAGTAATCCAGATCATCTCATTTAAACATGTAATTTTAGAAGCTCCTGTTTAACATCCACCTGGGTTGCTAGTTAGTATTTATATAGCTTCTTCAGGTGTACGTAACACATCTGTTTTCTCTGTGCTGTTACTGTCTGCTGATGAGTCAGCATGAGTGTCAAGGGATATTTTTTCTGTAGTCAAAAAAAAAAAAGTGCTTTTGTTATTCTGACCTTTACTAGCCAGAGATTTTTTTTCTGGTTTTCTTTGTTTCTGTTTCCTGTGATTTTTCTGTTCTAACTTAAATTGATTTCTATCTGTTTTACCCTCATCTCAGTTGAAAATTGAATTGGCCCCAGCAGACTGGCTTACAAAGGAAGTAAAGGCAGGTACAGGTCTTTAACCAGCACCACCTTTTTCATAGTGGCAGATTTTTGGGTGTATGGATAAATGTTATAAACAGAGTATATTGATTTTTCTCCTTATTCTTTCTCATGGGTTGTTTTAATCTTGGTGATTTTCAGCTCTGTGAAACAGAGCCTTCTAAAATACAAAATATGTACATTACTGGCTTGGCTTTGCATGTGGGTTTTTAGCCTTCTAAAATACAAAATATGTACATTACTAGCTTGGGCTTGGATTTTGCATGTGGGTTTTTTTAAGACTTTCAAGTCCTTGATAATTTTTAACCCTGTTATTGCTCACTTTTAGACCTATTCTTTACCAGATCATAGGAGGTCCACTATGCATTTTCTGCAAGCTAGATAAAACATTCAGAAAAGAGCAATGGTAGTGATATAACAAGGTGGTGTTTTAGGATCATCTAGAAATATCTCTTGCCTGCCCTGCTGAATCGCAGCATGTGATGAACTATTGGATTCCAAATCACAGAAAATATTTACTATTTACAGTGCTGTTCCTGGGAAGTGTAGCATGGGAATGAACTTCAGTGTCTGTGTGGCATCCCACTGAGAGGTCCAGCTGCTTGCTTCATGCTGCCAGATTGCGTCCAAAGAAATGTTACCCTTTTTGAGTACATGCAATAAGAGCACATGATGGAAAAAAACTTGGAAGTTCATACTGCTTCACCGTATTCTGTCACAAATCCTTCTCTTCTTTCTCTACCAGCAGCAATTTTTAGTTCTTTCATATCTAGAGCCTGTGTTTAGTCTGATATAAGGTATATTGCTCTTGAGAGTAATTTGAAAATAATGTTTTTAGCTGGATATAATTTTTTTTAGTTTCTTAGCTTGTAAATGTTTAGCACACTAAAACTTTATGATGTCTGCCAGCAGTCGTAAAGTTTTTCAGGTTTTTTTTTTTCTGGGTTTATTTTGTTTTCAGTTTTTTGAGATGGAGGGGGGAGTGCCTGTCTTCATCGCAATGATGGTGTTTAGGGGAGATGCTTGAAAATACAAAATAAACCAAACAAAATATACCCCTGAAGTGGCAAGCTCTTAACTGAAAGATTTTTCTCCCTCCAGGTTTGCTGGTACAAAGTGAAGCGTGTGGCATAATGCAGCAACAGGAATTTGCTAATTGAAACAACTGCTCCAAGATTTCAGTAGGCTGCAAAGGGTGTGGGGTTTGAGGGGGCTTTTAAGATAAAAGAGGTTTTTTTGAATTAATAAAAAGCGTTCAGAGTGCTGAGTAGACTCACCCAAATTTTTTTGTGAGAATATAATCCAGCCAATAGAGCAATTAATATACTTGATATGAAATCACAGCCAATAGCTTATGAGTAACAGGCCTTAAATTCTGTTACAAGTTTTACATGTTTTGTGATGTTCAGGAGTATGTACTAGCAAAAGGAAATGATGTTTCTGTGTACCTGTTATTCTAGGCAAAATTTTATGACAGTGTAGCTGTTTTCTTTAAGCCAGATTCTGCAAGCATGCATGCAGGGAGCTTTGTGTTGGTGCTCCTTCTCCTTCACCTTGGAGAAAATATTTGTTTATGTTTCTACTTGGTAGTGAGAATCAGATGGTGATACCTAAATAACTTGAATAATGTTACTGAAGAACTCCAAGGAAAGGAATGAATGGTCTGTGACATTTTTGTGTCATTTTTTTTCTTGTATTGCCATTATTTCCCTTCCCTAGAGCTTGTCATCTATGGGTTTGTTATCCATGGTCTCTTCCTTCCAGAAGTATTAACAAAAGTGAGAATGTTCCTGTGAGAGATGATTAAAAATCACTGTATATATTGTAGAGGTTGGTCTGTTCATGTGTCTTGAGAATAACAGTGGCTGGACATGGAAGCCCATGTTCAGACTGACATAAACCCCAGGGCTTTGCATCAGCTATGCCTGTATCTACGTACCTCTGAAGG
Organism: Nyctibius grandis; assembly: GCF_013368605.1. NCBI lineage: Eukaryota > Metazoa > Chordata > Aves > Nyctibiiformes > Nyctibiidae > Nyctibius > Nyctibius grandis. Next base: position 42,347,790 of record NC_090665.1, read on the forward strand.
TTGATAGATGGTTAATGGGAAAAGTAGGGACATGAACTCTGGTTAGCCAAGCCCTGATTCTTGCGTCTCCCTTCCTCTGTAGAAGGAGGTTTGTTTCCTAGAGAAAGGCTTCCTCTGCCTAGGAGTGTTGAGGATCAGATATGTGAAGAGTTTGATGTGTTCAGAGGCACAGGGACCGGGGCTGTATAAAATCTCAGGTAGACAAGAAGAGGAAGGCATGGCATGGAAAGTATCTTTGCAGTATTTCTGCTCCAGGCTTCCTGCTCAGTCAGACTTCAGCTCGTTCTTGGTTAATGTCATGTAACTTGGGTAAGGATGTTTTTCTTGAGATTAATTCAGCTCTCCAGGAAGACTGGATATGTTTTTACACTTTTATTCTGAAGTTAAATTGATTGGATGGAATTGCTCCCTGGATATATCGTAGGTTAAAAAAAAAACAGTTCTTGTTCTTATGCCTGTATGAGGGCATTTTAAGCATGAACTGAGGTGTTTCCATGGATTTTTTTCAGGTCTTCCATCACATAGTTAGCAGCTTTTAGGGCTTTGATCTGATTTTGTAAGACAGAAGCGCTCCCTGTATTTGTATTACAGCAAATGCTGTATTTTTGGTGGCGTCTGACTTTGAGAAACACACAGATGCTTTTTTGTAGTCCAGGAGACAAAGAAACAAAGCTTTGTGCTTGGGAGGCAGGATCCGTGCCTCCAGGGCACATCAAGGCGCTTGGTGTGCAGCTGCTTTCCCAGCCTCAGCTCACTCCTGGGGAGCAGGAGCTGGGTCGCTGTTCGCTGCTCCCGTGAATAGAAATCTTCCCCAAGTGTTGCCCTTCTCCTTGGGATGGATTTTCACCTGCTTTATTTCTAGGACCCTGTGAGCAGGAGCACTTAGATCCCCTGCACATCCGTGCCCAGAGGCAGGTCATCTCTTAGCTTGCTGTTCTCCAGATACACTGATGGGTGTATGAGGATCGTGGCTGAAACGCAGGACTGCTTGTCTGCCTGCTGAGGCTCGCCTAGTCTTGTAATTTGATTATGTGTGTATGTTTTTAACTGTATGTGCCTTAATAAAAAAAAAAAAAACAAACCACAAACAAAAAAACACACAACACAGAAGGATTGCTGCGTTTTCCAAATGTGCAAAATAATTTCAGTAGGAGGCTCGGGGAGGAAGGGATCTGGAAGCGGCTGTCTATCGCGTTGCGTTAATAGAATTGATGCTGCAAAACTGGTACTTGGGAATCGGGAGAAGGCACCGCTCTGGTACGGGTTCCCACAGCCCATTGCAGACCCACAGCTCTGTCCCTGTGCTGTGTGGATGAGTGTCTGTAGTGTGAACAGCACGGCCCCTCCAGCTCCATGTTACTTATCCCAGGTCTTCTCTTCTGCGAGCATGGATCTCACTAGTAAAACAGAAGCTGTTGAAATGATTTTGGCTGCTGAAGTGGGCTCGTGCCATCCCATGTGCAGCAGTTGTACTGGCTTGGTTCTTCTGTCATCTGTAATACATGGAGGAAAGCTTTAATGTGGTCCCTTATCCTGCTGCAAATTGATCTGTCCTTTCTCTTCCTATTTCCTGGCTGCTTGCTGAGCAATAAAATGAGACGTGAAGGTGGTTGTCTGTTCCTCAGTCAGCTGCTTCAAGGTCAGTGTTAAAACACTGTTCCCTAATGTTTGCATTTTAAACACTTATAACCTTGTTTATAAACAGTAGCAAAATTAAGTGTATGGTTTTTATTGTTTTTAAGAGGTGGCCTCGTTACTGCTCTGGCAGGTCAGCCAGTCACATTTATTAGGAATCCGGCACAAAATGATTACACGATTCTGGTGCTGTCAAGCACACATACACTTCGGAAGCTCCTGGGGAAGGCGGGGTGGGGGGTTGCTTCTTTTTCTTTTTTTTAAAGAAGGATCTTCAGAGCAGCAATGTAAAATTTTTGTGTTGGTTTCCAGTGTGTTAGGGAGATAATGAAATGGTGAAGAACAGCATAGAGACCATAGGGAAAAGCAGGGATGAAATGGAACAGTGTAAGAAAAGTGCATTCCCACTCTTGGAAGTTGTTCCTGTGCTTAAAAAAATACTGAGTCCTTTTTTCTTTTTGTTGTGTTTCAACAGGGCAGAGTTTAGGATATGGATTCGTTAACTATATTGATCCAAAGGATGCAGAGAAAGCCATTAACACTTTAAATGGACTCAGACTCCAGACCAAAACCATAAAGGTAAGACAGTACAAAATGCCTTTTGCTCAGTTCAGGAAGTGGAGAAAGTAGTTGAAATGCTTTCTGGCAATTTCATCACTACTTTAATCTCCATTGTAAGGGGTGCTTGGCTAACAGGCTTCTCCTTGGAACAGTGGTAGGACCACAGATGAAATCTCTGAAATTGCTGCTGTTGTTAAAGGGGGGAAAGTAACATGAAGTTCCTTAAAGCATTGCAGTGAGGCTTAAATGTAGAATAAAACAGCCGCAGTGATACCATTACCATCAACAGAGGTGAAGTACGTGAAGGTGTATTCATAAGTTACACATTTTCTTGTGTTTTAATGGGAAATACCTTGACACGGAGCTTTCTTATAGTGACACTCATGTCATTATTGGGTGTTGAAAGTATGTTTCTCTAAAGTTAGAATGTGTCATTCTAAAAAAAAAAAAACCCACCCCATCTTTTTTTCTCAATTTTCTCATCCTTAGCTTGATTTATTCTTTTAAAAGCTGGAGGGATTAGAGATCCCACTGAAGTCTCTCATTTCATTGTTGTAATAGACCATTAGTTATTCAACGACCTTCTTTAGTGGTCTCGCAAGAAAAGCAAGTTTCTACACTGTCACTTTTTCTGCTGCATGGCTGATAAAGCTTTTCTGAAACAGCTTACGGAAGATTTCCACATCCCAAATTCTGACAAATAATACAGCTTAGGGAATGTGAATCAAAAAATTGATGGGGAGCAAACAGCAGATCAGATTAAAATTATCTGAAACTGCTTTGATCGTATTTGATTTGGCTTTTGATTTGTACCATTTTCTTAATTTTTCTTCTGTACTTAATTTGTATTTCAAAGCCAAAAATGTTAAAGAATATAAAAATAGAATTTTTACTTTTGAAAATACTGGTACAAATTATGTCAGGGATTTCATATCTTGCAAAAAAGATACTATAGGGTCGATACTATAATTGTACTTACTCTTTCTTACTAAAGATTTTGGTTCGGACAAAGTGGTATTCCCTAAAGCAAAAATATTTGTTGGATTCCTGTGTGTCTCTAAGGATTGTTTCATGCAGGTTTTTCCCTGGTCTGTTTGATTAGTGAAGAGAAGTCCTGAGCTGAGGATTATGAAAGTGATGGAGTAGCTGCGTGCATTACGTAGAGAAGGCTACTTCAAACCTACTGTAGACCAACCAGGTTCCATCCCATACATATCTGTGTGGGCCATGTATCAAAATGCTCACAGCATGGTTTTGTAGTGTTAAACAGAAAAACTTGCAGGAATATGTAAGGCAAAGCAGCAAAATCTACAGTCTTATCTACTGCTGCAGGTGGAAATTCATGCTTGGACTCAGCAGTTTCTGCTTACAATGAAAAGTTGAGCAGTAAGTTGCTCTCCAAATTGCTTTTAAAGGCACATTATCAGGAAAAATAAATATTTCGAAAGTACTAACCTATCTTCTAAATACTTTATTAAAAACTCAGTGGAACTTGAAAAATCTAGATCAGTTTTTAATGCAGCACTTGTACATTTTGAACATTATTCAGCATTAGCAAAGGTGCTACATTTCTTGTCCTAAACACCTTTGTTGCTTTGCCTCTGTTTTTTTGATTTTGTGAGCCAGAGCAATGCTATTGTATTCATCATGTTCCAAGGTTACAGGAAACATATAAGCTACAAAAAGGCCTCCAAAAACTCCAACCCACCCCAATTATTATTTTACATTTCTCTCACAAGCAAAATTAAACCATTATGCCTTTTTATCATGTATAGTAAGATTTTTGTTTTCCAGGAAGTTTCCATGCTAAAACATCTTTGCAGAATGTTTTCAATTCCGTATAAATTTTTATGAATAAAGTGGTTTATTGGGTTTGGGTTTTTCATGCTTATAAATAGCTAGTAAACTTTTATAGAATACATGAAATTTTGTTGGGCTCTTGAAAGCTGTTAAAATTTAAGAATAAGGAAAGAGATTGACCTAACCTACATGCACAGGAGCTGCATCATTTCTTCAGTTATTGGGAAGATGTGTGCGCTTTTTGTGAACAAAATTGTTTTCAAGTGTTTATGCTGTTGCCTAAAACCAGCCGAAGGGACCCTTCTGTTGAATTAGCCAGGCTTTGGACACATGGACACCTAATTGGCACTTTCCAACCCAATTTTTAATTGCAGAATCACATGCAATTACCTCACCTTACCCCCTTGTTTTTTTCCATTGTTATTTATGTTTTGCTCTTAGAAATCTTAATTAACTAGGTCTGCTTCCCTGGTACTGTGTGGTGGGGATGGAGGTTTCCCAGTGTTCATGCTGAGTGGTGAATCGTGTGTTTTCACCACTCCCGGCAGTGCCCGTGTCGCCGGAGACATCCCTCGTTTCCAAAGGGTTGCAAAGCGATGAGAAATCGTACTCGGTGCTGCTGAAGTCTCCTAGCTTGCCTTTTGCCCCCACACGCCCCTTTCCAGCATCTCACTGCGATTCATTATAAGGTTGGAGTATTTTAATTCGTGGAATTAGTATATTTAATTATCAGAGCCTATTACTTTAGTCTAGCTAGATGCCCTTTGCAGTTATTAAAAATGCACTTTGGGGCATTAAAAAAGCCTGTCTCAGAAGAACATATAGAAGGGGATTTGGTGGCATGTAGTTCTGTAGGCTAAAAAATATTTAATTAAATACCAGAATAACATTGAGCTGGAAAAGCACTGAGCATTACTTTATTCTGTTTTCTTCATGAGTGTGGTTGGTTTTGATGCCCCAGAATGAATCTGTAGTGTCCTGTTGATGGATAGGCTGAACTTTGGCCTCTGCCCATGTACGCTGGGGAGCTGCAGCCCTGCAGGTAGCATTTCTCTGGCTACCTTTTGTTTGGAAGCTGTTTTGGTGGAAAGTTGAAATGAGTTATCTGTGAAAGCCCTTTTACAGGGGCAAATTACTTCTGCTTGCCAAGGTCACCTTGGTCCTGCTGGCTGTGTCCTGTCTCCTTGCTCAGTTGTGGGCTCTGCTGTCCCTTGCACCTAGACTGGACATGAGTTGGCTCTGGGCGGGGGTCATATTTGCACTCGTTTTTTGACCCCATGAGGCTTAATTCTTGTTTAGAAAAATAATATGTATCTTCTGCGTGTGTCCCCAAATCCTGCCCTTTTCACTTCTGTAACATTTTTGTGACAGCTTTAATGTTCTCTCTCTCCTGACGCCTTGCAAAACAGCCATGCAGTCACAGGAGGAACTGGTTTTATAGCGGGATCAGCAAAACAGCGAGGCACAGTCTGCTCTCAGATGTGCGGACTAAAATAACTGAAGAAATGTTCTTTCTATTATTTCATTGTTCCAATAAATAATCCCTTTTCACTGTAGCAGCTAAAATATTTATGTGCATTTTATTTAAGTCAACAATGCCCTTTCAAGTCAAAGTCGAGGGGTGACTATTTACAGAATATCTGTTTGGGGAAAGCATTGGAGGAAGCATTATGCATTTGGTGGTAATAGGTTATACATGTTATGTTCCTCCTCAGCTGATTTTAGTGCATATTTTATTTACGCCATTTCGTAGCAGCATCAACATCTTGTGAGGGAGAAGAGCTTCACTTTATTTTTACAGCTAAAGCTTGACATAATTCTACAAAACAGCTTAGAATGAAGGAAGATACAGCATGTGTTGAAATAAATATGTATTCCAGAAATTGAATCTATTTTTAGAAATTAAATTTGCCTATCCATAAAAGCATATGAAAGGTCACTGCTGCTGTTGGAGATTGCCTGGCAATTCAGTTGCATCAAATATCAGAAGGAAAATAAGATGTGTGATGCATGGGGTACAGATTGTTTAAACTGTGCTGCCTTGCCCTGGAAAAAGGACAACGTCTGAAAGGGTGTGAAGGAAGCGTTTTACAATTTACACGGGGATTCAGGTGACCTGGCTTTGTGTTGGGGGATGCTGGAACAAGGGCGGAACGGAGTTCTGAAAGGAAGTTTGAAATCTAAAAGGAGCCATTGCCCCCCTGAAGTGCAGTCTTGTGTCCCCTCTCCTTCCTTTTCTCTGTCACCTGAGAAATAGGTTGTTTTGTTCCTTCCCTCACAGGAGCAGGTAGCATGCTGTGACGCTGCCGGAGCAGAGGGAGACGTCTCCAGCGAGGGGAGAAGGAATCTGGGTTCTCTGAGCCCTTGATGCCTTCCAGTTCTTAAATCCATCAAATCTATCGCATGATAAAATACCAAACAGATAGGATCGTTCCTCTGTGGTCAGAAGCTTTCTGTATTCATTTAAATGAATAAATAACATGTTAAAATAGCAGTAGCTATATTCCACTTCCTGTTGTTAGTTCAAAATGTTTATTTCTGCTTTACTCTCCTGTTTTGATCATTAGGACTGGATGGTCCTAGTTTAAAATACAGTGAATAGGGCTGTGGAGAAAGTACTGCTGTGTTTTCTGGAAGCAAAGTAGTAACATTACTGCTCAAAAGGTCTTGCTATTTCTCTTGGTTTCTCTGGCATTTTTCAAACCGCCAGATATTTCTACAAAATTCAGGCTCTCAGTCTGTCTGTGTTAATTCTTGTAATTGTCCGCAAAACTACAAACCGTCCTGTCACTGTACGGTAACCAAATTACAGCACTCTCAGACTTCTCTGTCCTACAGTCATTTGTCAAAAAGATTGCCTTTGAGCTATGCTCAGCGGGTGAAGGAGGCGTGGGACACACGAGGAGGAGGAGGAGGAGGAGGAAGGCTGCGGCAGCGAGCGGTGGGGAAGAGAGCTGCATCCTCCGCGCCCCATCCCAAACCGCGTGGGGGAAGCTAAACCCAGCAGCTGGAGTTGCAGCCAGAAAGCGCTGGCTTGCTGATAGTTACGGTAGCAGAGCTCTGGTGTTGGGTGCCCTTGGTGCAATGCTCGGCCGAAAACCATGCATTTTCCGCTCGTGTTCTGTCATCGCCTCCCCAGGGGCTACCTGCCACCGAGCTGGCTGGTCACCACCTGCAGCTGCTTCTCCCAGTGAAGAAATGGGATGTTGTGCAAGGCTGGGCGGTAAAGGAAGGGTGTATGGAGAGATCTGGAGATACTCTGATTTGTGGGGGAGCTGGGGAAAACGGAATGTAGAGAGGAAAGCACAGAGAGGGCTTAGGTGTTCTGTGAGGGAGAGGAGATGGAGGGTCTAGGGGGTGGAGGATACTGGGAGGATCTGAGCATGTTGGGCTGTGGTGCAGAGGGGTTTGCATTTTAAAGCTTCCCATGTATGCAGCTGCATCAGGGTCCCCGCGTGTACGGGGACAGGGCGTGTGCTGCACCCTGTGCTCTGCCGGCTCACCGGCTGCCTTCAGATGCCCTTGGCTGCGTTTCCCCCCGAGCTCTAGCAAAGCTTTGTAGGGGGTAGAGGTATAGAAGAACATGCACTCCTTTCCTTCCCTGAAAATTCCGATTACAGGCATTTGCAAGCTGCAGATCTGGGATGTAGTTGTTCTGTAGTTCCTTTTAAAATTAAGGTAACTGCTTGTTGTGTTTTGTGGTAGCTCAGAGTTAGTCATGAAGAGGGGTCATTTGCTGTGACTGCTCCACCCCAGGACAAAGCCTTGGTCAAGGAACTTTAAAGATGCCACAGTCCTGGAAAACCTCAACTCAGTTGGCTTCATTTTTGCTCCCTGGGAGCCTCTGTCTGCATAACCCTTTGGACTTTGTAGTGCTTATTAACAAATCCTCCTCCACCCTTTGTGCCCGTAGTGATGCTGCGGCTCGAAGGACCTTTCAGTGCTGTGTTTGAAGGTTCAGATCTGGCTCTGCTGCTTTCAGCAGGCACCAGAGAGTCTTTACTTTTATTTTTTGTGCATCTTCTCTTAATCGAGATTTCTCTTTTAACTGCTTCAGTTTTGCTAGTGAATCCTTTTCATTCCACAGAGCTGGAGCAATTATTTCTCTTATCCCTGCTCTTGATACAGCCAGAGTGCTTCTAGGTTATTATCTATGGATGTCTTTCCTGAAATGATGGGATAGACCATTGTATCTTACCTGCAATCATAATTAATCCCAGTAAAATGGCATTTAATTGCTCAACAGTAAAGTGCGTCATCACTCCCCTCCATCCCCCAGCCAAGGGCTTGGAGAAGAGAAAGGACAAAGCAGTGCAAGCGGTGGATGTGAAAGTATTCTGGATTTTGGTCTTCAGCCTCTGGACCAGAGGGGTTTTGTGTGTGATTGTCCTGACAAAGTATGTAGCTTTCACAGAAAGGTTTCTGAAATCTGTGTTTTTGCACAAAATTAGGGTGTGGACGGGGGCCTGGATGTGGCTCTGGGGAAGTGTCTCTTCTGGCCATAGCCAGAAGTGTTAAGCAGATTTTACTTCTGGTTTTGTATGTGTGTGAAGCAAGTGAGATTGTGCTTATTTACACATGTAAGGCTCTTTGAGTGGTTGTGTTAAAGCACTCACAATGCGTACCGGTGGAATAAGAGGCAGCAAGTGAAGGAAGGGTTGTCCCCTTTTTACATGTTTGGACCTCAGGCAGAAAAAAGCAAAATGACTCACCCCAGAAGTCATGCAAGAAGTCCTACATCTGAGGGTGTGTCATGCAAAGAGACAAGGCAGAGTCTTTCAGAATTATTAAGGTCACCAAGAAGTTTAGTATTTTTGAATGTTACACAATCATTTTTTTTCTTTTTGAAAGCTGCCCAGGGAGTCACTTTATGCAGACTGCACCTTATCTGCTCGTGGCTGGAGAGGTGCCCCAGGGATTGCAGGTACCATCGGTGGGGTGGGGTGGTGGCCTGTGGATGCCTGTGCTGCCATGCAGCACCCTCTGATTAAAGGCACCTGGCTAGTTTCACGTTCCCCAGGTAGGTAACACTGGATGCAGAGGAGGACGTCACATCTCTGTGGAGAAGTTTTGTTTTTGAAAGACACGAGCTGCTAGGTGGATTGTCAGCAGATGTTTTGACCAGGGCAGGGTGGCTCTGCTGGCAGAGCGTGTTGTTTCAGGGAAGGACGATGCCGTTCCTCTTTGGAGCAGGCGGGAGTTGACAGATTATTCTGACTCGCTCCACAGAAAAATTAATTTGGGGAGGAGGCTTCTAGAAATGGACTTAATGTTTGAGCAGTCCAGGATAAGCATATGAGCTGAAGGCATCTCTTATGATGAGCAGCAGTGAAGTGGTTAAGGGTCAGTGTTTAAATGGTTGCTGTTACATGTCCAGCGCTTTGCCTTGGTAAGACAAATGGGATGCGTTCATGCCTCTGGGTGCTTTTGCTGGGGGCTCTGGCTTGGAAAGACCAGACTGCTTCAATTTATGTTCGAAAGAGTCTTGAGGTTAGAAATTTTTCAAAAAGTTTTCTATGTGGGAAAATGGGTAGGAAATGAATAGGGGAGATAATTACTTTAACTTGGAAATATTTTCTGTGCTCCTGAACGAAAATGTGCATTACCATGGAATATGGGAAGTGCTGGACTTTATGACCTTGTGATAGCATTTGCACAGTGGTGCAGACTCTTCAGAGATGGCTGTTTAGCCTGTGTAAGGGCTTCTCTTTAGTATAATGTTCAATGTCAGATGAGAAATAGCCTAGCAAATGTTTTTCACAGTTAGTATACATATTTATAGAAACTAACATCAGAGGCCAGCAAGCCATAAAATGAATTGTACAATGTTTTATTATCTCCCTTGCAAATTTGACCGAAGAACTCCTAAATGATCTTATGCAGTGAAAAATATAACACCATCGTTCGACCTCCGACTGTCACACAAATGGACAAACATTTTAATGCTGAGAAATGCCTGGGTCCAACAGTGGCTTGGCATACTCCAGTTCATTTATTTGAATTTCTTGTGGTGGCTAGGATTTCCATATTCTTTTCTTTTTTGACATGCTATTTCATGATTAGGGCGCTAGCACTGCTGTGAGCAAAAAAAAAAATCATTCTTAAGTGTGAATATAAAGAATTAATGCAGCATCCTCACCCAGTGCTTTGCAGTTTTCATTGATAAAATGGAAGCTGATTTTGGCTCCCATTTTAACTCTCACAGCACAAGGAGCTTCTGGTCTGGTGGAGGGGTCAAGGTGGGCGTTTTCTTCAATAGCTAATACACGGGAAGACATCCTGTCCTCAGTACTAACCGAATAATAGCTTGAAAGCAGGATGGTGTGGTCTAACAGATCGATTTGTTCATTGGTTGACCTCAGAGGGAAGATGAAAAAGATTCAAAAGCAGATAAATAATTGACATTACTAGCCTTGAGTCCATTCAACTCACCACTTTTTCCCTTGATGTTAAAGACAGCTGAGTTGCTTCTGGCAGCTTCTTTCTTTGGCCCAGGCTCCCCTGCAGCCTGAATGTTTGATTGCAGGAGGAAATAAAAATTAGACCTGAGCAGCGACAGGTGTTTACGTGTGCGGTGAGTAGGTGGATTTGTGAGTGTGTGCAGGCACACACGCTTGCCTGTCTGCATGGCCCACGAGAGCAGAGCACTTTCTGTATGTAGAAGTCTATATATAAAATGTCAGGCACTCGGTGCTTTGGGAAGTAGTGTGTTTTGCATATCACAATACTTTTCATCTTCCCTGTAATGTGGCATTTGGTTAATGAATGTGCCAGAGTGAGAAAACCCAAAGGAAACCCCTGGCTGTTTTCCCAGGAACTTTATTAATTTTGCAGCTCTTAGTTTTGAGGAACAGGTAAGGTCCCTACCCCCACTCCAGAGAGGCTCTTAAGTGTTTTTTAAACTTTTATTCCTAAAGTAGGTTAAACTGTAGGTGTCTGAACCCTTACGGTACCCTCTCAAGGTAAGGCATTTGCAGAGCATGGAAGGAGAACCTACTTTTCTGAATGCCCTAGCACAGGGTGTAAATGAGAAGCCACGAAACCAATCATGGTCAAAACTGGTGATTTTCGGCATGGTGTCTGTAGGTGAAAGCACAGTGTAGTTATCCCTGGTTTCCCCAAGTACCTGGCTTGATCTTAGCTACATAAAAGCCAAGCGGTGCTGGGTGTGTTCTGGTCCTGGATCATCAGAGGGGTGTTTGGGACCAGTGATTAAGTGACTTCAATGCTGCATCTCATCAGGAGTTCATGGGCTGCAAGGTTCTAAATGACTGAGACACAGAATAGTTTCCACCCTGATATACTTCTCCCTTTCAGCACTGATCTCGGCACCTGAAGGTTTCTCTGCTTGTTATATCTGCTTGTGCCTCTGTGCTGTGCCTGAGCTTGCCTCAGTTGATGCAAATGTTTTATCTAACCTCTTTTTCACATTTATTTCCCTAAATTTTTCCACCTCCTCTCTAGCCTTCTCTGCAAATGTTAGATTTAAAAGGTTATGTACAAACATGTAAGTTATAAAGAAGTTGCCAAAAACCTTAGAATCTAGAATCTTTGGAGTTTATCTGCTATTATGCAGAGAAGATTGTGGAAGCAAATATTAGTCATTCATATCATTTTCTGTGTTGAGTCAACATCTATTTTTAGGTGTGGAGCACGTAAAGACAACTCTTTGACACATAAAACACATAAAGACATCCATTTGACATCATTTGTATTTGGGCTAAGGTTCAGGAAGAGGGGAAGACAGTTGCTGAAAGCATTGTATTCATGATGGGACCCCCCCATTCCCTTCCAAGACACATTTCAAGACATAATGTAGGAATGTACTGATCTGTTTATATTTAAATAAATCAAGATGAAGTGCAAAATATTCAGGTTTGGATCCAATGCTATTTCAGATGTGTTGCAAAGTATTTCTTCATGATCCGTGCTGAATGCTTGCCATTAGGCTTTATCCGGGAAGTATTTTTATGTTAAATGTGTGTATTCTAAATGTATATATTATTTTTAAAGTGCAGAAGGCTTTTTATGCATATACTATAATTACAAATCTGATTCATAGGTAGAAGAGCAGTTAAGAGAGAGTTGATTTAATAATTTTCTAACAGCATATATGCAGTACCTCGGCTAGATTTTCTGGTTTGCTTGGTCATAATATTTTTATGGTCCAGTTCTGGGCTTAAAGTGCAAGTGAACTTCTCATGATAACTTGCAGCTATGACAATGAGCGTCAATATACAGTTCGCTGAGCAGATGTTCGTTTAGTCTAATTTCACCAGTACTTTACTGTTCATCCAGAACAGATCTTGCCAGCTCAGGATGAAAACAAAGAAATAGCACAAAAGATCACTCTGCAAATAACCTGATCTGTTTCAGATGCTTGGAGGGAGGGAAAAAATAAAACATACTGGAACTTGAGTGCTATGTATGTGCTAAGGTTATTACATGTTGGATACAGTAAATCATCCATACGCCCACAACCCATAGGGGTAAATTTACAGAGCCGTGTGTGGGAAGTTGCATGTTAATCTACCTCTGAACAATAGTTATTTTGCGCCTGCACTTGAAGAACCCTCGCATTTGTTTTTTAAGGTCTCTCCAGCTCTTCCTTTGTTCTTCCAGCCTTTCCTGGCTTTGTTGCTTTTGGAGAACAGGTAGTGTCTGAACTTGAGGGTTAGTGCTTGTGAAAACAGAAGGTAATCAGTCCGTTTAAAATGCAGAGGGTGGCTCTAGCTTACTAACACACCTTCCCTTCTCTTCAATCCATAGGTGTCGTATGCCCGTCCAAGTTCAGCATCGATCAGAGATGCGAACTTGTATGTCAGCGGCCTTCCGAAAACCATGACCCAGAAAGAGTTGGAGCAGTTGTTCTCACAATACGGGCGCATCATCACCTCACGGATTCTGGTTGATCAAGTCACAGGTTAAAAGAAAACTTTTCTTGATATATGCATGTTCTTGTGGAAATAGCAAAATTGTAGAAGCTTGCTGTCAGTTGGGGTTTAAGGCAATACGACTTCTAGTGTAAAATGCAGTACCTGGTTCTTTATAAGCGTAACTGGAGGCATAACAGCTACCTCTTCAACAAGAGATCTCAAAATGCAGAATGTTGTTCACTTAAAATTGTTACATTAAATATGGTAGGGGCTGATGTTGGAGAAAGACGGCTTGGGAAGGGCATTTTTCTTTGTAGGACTTTAATTTGCAAGCTGTGTATTCTGTGAAGGCAAAACCAACATTCTGTTTGTTCGTTACATAGATGAGGCTGCTCCTCCAAATATTCATCTGTTCATGTGTTTTTGCTTTTCAGGGGTGTCTCGAGGTGTGGGATTTATCCGTTTTGATAAGAGAATAGAGGCAGAAGAAGCCATAAAGGGACTAAATGGCCAGAAGCCTAGTGGTGCTACAGAACCAATTACTGTGAAGTTTGCCAATAACCCCAGCCAGAAAACAAGCCAGGCACTCCTTTCACAGCTGTATCAGTCTCCCAACAGACGCTACCCTGGACCACTTCACCACCAGGCTCAGAGATTCAGGTAATTACCTGGAAAAGAACTGAAGTTCCACCAGCGATGACAATGTGGGGCAGGTGCTGCGCAGGAAAATATGCTTTAGTTGCGTAGGCTGACCTGATTTTCTTTGTAAAATTAAATATTCTTTCCTGGAGAATGAGGAGGAAAATCTGCTGACAGCAGTAGTCATGTTGTATTTACTAAAACAGCTGAAGTACTGTACAATCAGATCTCGTGAACTCTCATAGAAAAAGGGAGGACAGAATAGAGTTACACTGATAATCAAATGAGCAGTGACTATCCTGTTCTTTCTCATTTCTTGGTAATGCTTTTATTTTCTGCTATATCATTACAGTTTTGATGCAGCTTAGACTTTGATGTTAATGACAGTGGATTGGTAGCAGGAAAAAAGCTGAGTCTGTTCCAGTCAGCAGCAGTATCATTAAATTTATTAGCCTGAGATATCTGCCCTTAGTATAAAGAGACCTTGTATTAGTCTTTGGTCTGATTCTTCAGATAGTCTCAGGGGTGTTTTATGCTTTGCATTCTGAATATACTGTTTCCATCTGATATGTAAGCCAGAGTTAGCAATACGTGATATTCTCATTACTTTTATATTTGATAATAATTTTTGGGCATTGTAGCATTCAAATAAAAAGTCTGCCTTCAAAAAAAGAAAACTTGGGCATATTTGCATAACTAAGTTGCATACTGCCTTCAGAGAATTATTCAAAAATAATTGAAAAGTGCTGAAGAATTAAAGATAATTTTAAAAAAAAGTCAGTCATTGGATACATTAAATTTACACTTGTTTCTGTGTCTTTGGCACGCAGCTGTGTCCATTGGGGTTATCACTGAATTGTTCCATGGATAGAAGGACTTTAGCATGCTCCCATGGAAAGCAGATGATTATATTCTGCAGAATTTGGTGGCCGTTTAGACTGACATATTGTGGAGGATTAATACTAAATATATGTGATACAATGGGGAGAATATATTATGTTAAAGCAGTTAGAATTAAGAATTTTTCCAGTTCCAGCAATTTTGGACTGTAACATTTTATTTCCAAGTTAACTGTAAATTAGGTGAACAGTTAATATGTAAACTGTAATAAGGTGAACAGTTGAACTATGTGCAAAAATTTCATACTAATATTGTCTAAAAAAGGCAAATGGGAAGTGGATGTTTTAAAACCAAACCCTGGAAGTGAAGGTTTTCTCTAAGACTGTAGACAAGTTAAAAATGACTTTAAATGCTGTGGTGGAAATTTAAGCACAACCTCGGACTTAACAAAGCAGGCTGGGAGTTGTTAGGCTCCTTACATGTGTGGGAAACTTGTTGAACGTTTCTTCTTTGAAAATGGAACGCTATTAATAATAGTTCCATTGAGCGATCTTGCCATCTGTGAGACATTAACCCAAAGACCCTCCTTCTCTTTTCAGGCTGGACAATTTGCTTAATATGGCCTATGGCGTAAAGAGGTAATTAGAATTCCACAGATTGCCAGATGTCCATGTTGGCACAGATTGGTGCTACAATTTATTTTTTTTAATTCACTAACTTTATTTTTTTTTAATTCCTTCTTTTCTTCCACCAGCATGTCAATTTCTTTTTAAGTTTGGACTTCAGTTGGTTTTGTTACTTTAAAGGCCACACGCACAAATTCTGTGGGTTTTTTCAACTTTTTTTTTTTATTTACAGGTGGGCTTCTCAAATGGTTTAGGTGCAACAGCTATAAGTGTTCAAACTGCAGTTGTCCTGCCAAACGGCACTTTTTCCAAAATCAGAACTATTAAATTAAGTTTTTAACTAATCTCCGTTCTGATAGTGGAAAATTTAACAGTCTAAAACAGAATTACACTGCTGTTGTCTAAATCTCACAGTTAAGACCTTTCTACTACATCTGGCTTCACAAGTTTGACTTGAAAATATAGCTGTGTGCACCTTAATCAGCCCTAAGTTTCTTTTGTTACAGGTTTAATACTTTGACATTTTCTTGGTGCTTGAGGTTTATTTTTTGTTTAAAATAGCTCTGTGTGTTCGTGTGTATGTGCACGCATGTGTGAAGTTCAGCTGATTTATAAACATTTTTGCTGTTTCATGAGTATGTTCCATGTTTGATAGCTGAAATGAGTTGACATGTTGTTAGTGTTTCTTCTGATGGCCCACATCAACGCAAGCGAACCTTATGGCAAAATAAAAGTGTAGTCTTACTCCTGATGTTACCGTAAGATGTCCAGCCATCCCCCACAATTAAGATGAGAAAATACTTCCTAATATTCTGAAATGTCTACTCACCACATTTGAAAATTATTTTAGCTTTTTTTTAAAAGCTCACCCTGTAAAATGGTACGGTAAGTATATCTTTACACTAGCTAGTAGTGGGCAGTAACATGGGTTTTAACTACTGCACAGTAGCTGTCATACAAGTCACAAATCTTAAGAGTACTTACACTACCTGTGTTTTGACAATTACTTTGGTATCTTCCCAGAAGCACTGCTGCTGGTGTTCTTTAGTACATTTGTTACATCCAGGACGTCCTTAGTGATGATGGTGATACGATGAGTCAGGACTTACCACCTGATTTTATCACACACTGCTTCTCCTGCCTTCTCCCCTCTCATTTGTTTCTTGATAGGTTGCCAAAAACGTGGCGAAACTCTCAGCCTCAAGTATCTGTCAGGTACAAGTCAGTGTCAGAAGGATGGGTTTGTTCCGGGGGTTTTCCCCTGCTTTCCCTGGAATGGGACTGGTGTGTGGTGGAGGACAAACAGGGCTTAGTCCGAACTAGTGAGGGTTTGATTTCTGTTTCCTATGACCTACAGAGGGAAAGAGGTTACCTGTGTTTTTTAGGTTATGCATTTGCTTTCTTCATATTCAGAGTCTGCAATGTTAGTCTTGACTTTAAAAAACTGTTGTGATTTGTTTTGTAGGCATCTTAAATTAGTTGTCTTCTCCCAGCAAATCTTGAAAACTTACACTAGCAAACACTGTATTTACAGGCATAGCATCACACAAAAAATACTGTATTCATAAAAATTTCTGAAATTGCCTCAAACATATCCATAGTGTAGTGTCCCTGGACTGGGGGTCAGTTTGTTCCTTCCCCAAGTTAATTACGTGGTACTGATGGAAAACGAGATGTGCTGATGTGGAAAAAAGGCTTTATTGATGCTAATTTCAGATCACTTGCTAGTAGCAAAGCTACTTATGCAATAGGTTATCTTGTATTTGTGTCAATATACTTGCACTAGTTTCTTGGATTTATGGCAGCTCCTGTGCTCATGGTACATAAACAGTGGAAAGCTGCACAACTCCTAGAGGTTTCCAGGGAAGAGCCGCTCTCCAGTGAACTGTGTGAAACTTTAACCCTTTACATCGGTGCAGCATCCCTTAAAAATGCAAAACTTCATAACATACTGTGTGACATGCACAGCTTTGCATCGTACAGATTTGACCGTAACATCCCTTATGTAGTAGTGTATACATTAGTGTTGTACTTCACGCTAAACGTTGCAGAAAAGGAGTGTTTGCTGCCTTACGTGTGTTACTAGCACGGTTGGCACTTGTCAGCAATGGGCTTAAAGTCTCATCTTCCAAATTTCAGAAGAAGTTGAAGCTGTTGGCTTGTACAAGCTCTCAGTCCCCACCGCCTTATTTACAATTCCACATATGGTGGAAGAAGCAGTATAAATTGGCCTTGTCCTGCTGTCTTTGTTTTCAGCAGCTGGGGAAATACCATGGATTAGAGCCATGCTGAACCATTATGATAATGTTACTAGTTTCAGTATGCAGGAGAGAAACTAAAAGATGTTGAGAGTAGGATTTGCAAAAGTGAAGTTCAGTTGGAAAATTGCCACGTATTTTTAATAAACTGTCTGCACACTGGTATGTATGTCTGAGGATCCGATGCTGTGAGCATTTGTGAGCTGCTCATTTGTAGCATAGCTACACCCCAGTGATGTTCCTCAGCTTAAGATGTATATTCCAAGGGTCTTTTTTACTTGAATATACATATAAAGTGCTGTCAGGAGTCAACAGAATGGTGAGCAGCCATCAAGTGTGTAGCTTTTTTTATGGTTATTTAATATACATTGCATAATATTGTGCAGATTGCTAAACGTGTGTGGAAATATTAACAAGTGTAAAAGGAGAAGTTTTGGAGAGCATAAGAGCTCACTCAGCAACACTGAGTCCCCCCCTCCACTCCCTTAGTCATTGCTCAGAAAATCCTGAGGAATTATTATTCAGTTCTGGTATTAAAACTCATCATATTGAAGGTACGTGTAAAACTGGATTTTTATTAAGACGTTTCCTCTGTGCCGTTTTTATTTTAAAACACATCCCAAAGTGTAGCTTCAGAAAGCATGTCATTTTTTTTTTTCAAACTGATGAAAGGAAAATTATGTTGATCCTGAGGGCTGATACTGCTTAACATCTTCATTAATAACCTGAGTCACGGGCTGCAGTGCACCGTCCTTGCATTAATGGGTGACACTGTATTGATGAGGGAACAGGGGCAGTCACTGTGCTGTTGGCCGTGGCTGCCACTGGGGAAACTGTGACAAGCTGGAGGAACATGGTGAAATTCAGGAAAGGCTGCTGTAGAGTTTAGCCCCTGACTGCTGTCTTCAGCTACCTGCAAGGGGCATTAGAAAGAAGATGAAGTTGCGCTCTTCTCAGAGGTCAACTGCAAAAGGACAAGAGCCAACAGTAATGTGTTGCAGCAGGGGAAATTCAGCTGAGTAGAAGGGAAAATCATTCACAGTGAGGGTGGTGGAGCCCTGAAGCAGAGGCTCTAGCAGTGGAGCTTCCATCGGTGGAGACTTTCAAAACTTTCTTATGGGAGGCCATAAGCAGCAGATCTAATTTGAGAAGTTAGCCTCACATCGAGCCAGAGGTTGCTCAGATGACCTCCATAGATCCTGTCCAGCCTATATTGTTCTATGGTGGTTCTGTGTTCGTAAACACGCTACCTGGCTTTAGCTTCCCAATTCAGATGTTTAAGTTGAGAAAACAGGTCTCAAGAGACAACGGTGGGGGAAAGTTAGGGTGCTATATTAGATTTCTAGGAGCTTGTCTCTCTACGTTGACTATCCGAAGAACCTCAGAGCCTGTGGTGGACATGAAGTCTCACAGTATGAAGGTATTAGTTGACATGCTCATTAATTATATTAATGTGCTGTTTTACGTACTCTACAATTGCTGCATAAATCTTCAATGTGTGGCCAGTGTTAGGACTTTTTTAACAACTGGATTTTTTTCTCAATGTCTGTCAATTAAGGACTATGTTAGGAGAGAAATTAAGAAACTTGAGATGTCGCTCTAAATCTAATAGTATTTTTAGCTAAAGAGGCTACTGTTACAGCTGAATCCTGACAATGGCATTTCATATTAATCCCCTAAAATAAGTCTTGAAGTTTGGGGGTTTTTCGCTGCAAACTAGTAAAAAGTAAAGCATTAGATCTCCATTGCCCTGAAGCTACGTTAATTTTAGTGATGGGAGTAAGCAAATTTGTACAGGCTTCTTTAAATGAACTCTTATTGATAGCAGCGTGTGCGGGCCCTTCTTGATGTAGATTGTCCTTAAGCATTCTTCTGTTAGATCCCTGTATACATCTAAGCAGGGCTTATCCTTGAAGGGAGGTGCATTTATGCCTGGACTTGGTCTGTTTTTTTTTAGTACAGCTCCCCTCCACTTAAGTAGGAGTCCCAGGGTGGCTGCTATGTAGTCATCTTCCAGGGGCAGGATCAAGAACCTTTGTTAACATTGGCTTATTTATTTTAAAGTCTTGGTTCCATGTAGCGTGTGCCAAGAGATATATTTAGAATAGACCCCTCTTTTTACTTGGTAGGTTTTCTCCGATCACAATTGATGGTATGACGAGCCTTGTCGGAATGAATATCCCTGGTCACACTGGGACTGGATGGTGCATCTTCGTCTACAACTTGTCTCCCGACTCGGACGAGAGCGTGCTGTGGCAGTTGTTTGGTCCCTTTGGAGCAGTCAATAATGTCAAGGTGATCCGTGATTTCAACACCAACAAGTGCAAGGGATTTGGCTTTGTCACCATGACCAACTACGACGAAGCTGCCATGGCGATTGCCAGCCTTAATGGATACCGTTTAGGAGACAGAGTATTGCAAGTTTCCTTTAAAACCAATAAAACCCACAAATCCTGAATTTCATATCCTTACTTACTAAAATATATATATATAAATATATATACGAACAAAACAAAACAAACAAAAAAAAACTCTTCAAGGCTTATATTCAACCATGGACTTTATAAGCCAGTGTTGCCTAAGTATTAAAACATTGGATATCCTGTGAGGAGCAGGAAAGGATTTTATAATGCTTAGAAAAAAACAAAAAAACCTTTGATGCATTGAATGTTCTTTCATAGCTGTCGTTGTTGAATATAATATACATAGATAACAATGTGCAGGGATTTTTACCCGGCCAGCTAGTTTTACTACCTTCCTTGAAGGTGGGTCTTTTTAAGATGACCATTCACTCATTTGAAAAAATAATAAAACAAAAACAATTTTTACAAACTAATGGGATTAAAAGTGAGAAAAAAGATTTTTGTTTTCTTTTCTTCTTTTCAAAACATTGATTGAATCAGATTGGTAAACCCCCCACATAAATTAAAGAGGAACAATAAAAATTGCAAAAAGGAAAACATAATTTTGCAACTTTTTTTATTTTTCCTTTTTTCTTTTGTATCATGTGAACTAAACAGTCTTCTGTTAGGGAATGGGGTAGAGGGGGATACCTGATGACATAACAATTTAAATAACATTAACAATGTTGCCAAAGAGGTGGTCTCTTTGCTGAAAATGGGTTTCAAGAAAAATCTATTTTTATAAAATATAAAGAATTTTTACAAGAGAATCTGGATTTGAGAAAAAATATTTTGACTGGCTAATTTAGGGGAAATTGACAACTTTGTCATGTTCATACTGCACTGGTAACTTTTTAGAGATCAAGATGTGTGTTTTAAACTGGATTAGTAGATTGTTTTTTGAAGGATGGGCTACAAACAGATGATCTTCGTATCTTTTCATAGCATGTAATAAAAATATTAAATACAGTACGGGAGAGTGTTCTTCCCAGGCACGCAGTTACCCACAGTCAAAACCCAAAAGCAAGGAGATGAGTTGCAAGACGGTTTTTCTTTAAGTCATCAGTATGGGATATCAGCAGAACAAAAGTTTAAAAAAATTAATTTTTTTGATCAAAAACTTCCTTGGTTTGAGCAGTAGGTGCTACAAAATTATTTACATATCTTAGTATCATAGTTAAATGTAATGTGTTTAGAAAAAAATACATTTGCTTTAAATTTGTTAAGAATTTTCAAATTCACTTTATAGCCCAAGCTAATATAATTGGGCTGTGTTGGCACATTTGGAACACTGTTTATGTTGCTTGAAACACTTATTTATTTAATTGCCGATGTGATGCATATGGCCAAAATCAAATATAGCTAGTTTGGCTAGTCTACTTATTTGTTTACTTAAACTATGGGAAGAAGCATATTATTGTGTCATTTTGTTGTGTGTGTATGTGTATATATAATATAAATATATATATATATAAAGTTATTTTTTCTTTTGGTTAATTTATTATAAGTTGTAACACTTTGCTAGTTTTGTTTGTATATGTCTTAAAATGTTTTCTTATGATACTTAAGTGACAGAGGTATCAAGGTAACTTGTGTAGAAATATTGTTTGATATATTGTCATGTTTGTTGTGAATATTTTTTCTTACTGCACAGTAGAAAAGAAAACAACTGGGTCTTTATTTTAATGTAATTCAGATTGGGGAAAACAGAGCTAAGGGAACAAAATGACTGAGGGGGTGCTCTCCCATGTCCAGTGCACTGATCATTTTAGTATGTTTGTGCTTTGTACGGTTATATATTTAAAACAAAAAAGGGTCATGCTCTTCCCTGAGTACTAGAAACAGTTACTCGCTATGCATAATCTAGTTGATAGTTAAATTTGCTATTGCTTTTCTTGTCTTGTTATATAAAATCTTTTCAATACAAGTTTAGTCTTAATGGTAATAAAACGTTATGGTTATTTATAACTTGTGCTTATTTTGTGCATTTTTTCCATGCTATACCCACTAACTGCATGTAGACTAAGTATTGTTTTTTCACACTGAAGAGGCAAACTTTTGTAGTAGACAAATAACTAAAAGCAAAGGCTGCATCATAATTCTATCAGTTTTTTACTTTAACAATGTTAGATTTTAGTTCAAAGGAACACTCATTCAATGTTCAGGGAAACCTTTATACATCATCTGCTATGAATGAGCGCAGTTTGCTGGGAAAGTTTTGATGCATTTGCTAAGCATTAGTGGGGAAGGCATGTCAGAATCTTTTCTCTACGATGTGTTTTACTATCTGAATAATAATAATAATTTAAAAAATCTTTCTTAGGACCAGGCAGTTGTATACTTTAGTTATAATGAATGACTTCATGTTAACCTTGCTAGTTTAGATCATTTCTGAGGGAAAGTATTGTAAATGTTTTTTTCATAACCTTGTTGTGTTTGAATTATTTGTACTTTAATTGTCCAGACAATAAATGAAAGTGTGTAGAATGGCTATGGACTTTCCACCTTTTTAACCGTGTTCAGATGTTTTAGTCATCCCAGACGCACCTCAGATGAGGTAGATGTTAGAGTCTGATTTCAGAAGCAAGGTCTTCAAGAGAAGCGTACTAGTCAAACCAGATTGAGCATATTCATTGTTTGTTTTTCCTTCTGGAGGCTAGAAAGAATCGGCCGTTTAATTTAAGATGTTTAACACCAATACTGTAACTTTATTTATTTGAATGTGGAAGATACTGAAGGGATTTCTACTATATACAGTATTTTTACACAATGAAAATATTAACTCAGTCAATATCAACACTTAACAAAAGTAGCAAGCAAATTTCAGTGTTAATACAGTTTTTCAGCCATAATTCAGTTTGACTTTTCTATGAATATGCTATGAATGTCATGCAATATGAAACGGTGTACATATCTGCTGTACAACAGTATATATGATCACATTCCAAATTTGATTCTTTTCACCATGTGTTATAACTAGAGTTGATGCTTCTTTCAGTTGACTTGTTTGAATCCCATTAATACAAATATTCACTTCATGTTTATGTTCTGTAACATTCACTAATTGAGAATATGTACCTTGTAAAACTGCAGCATTGAATTTCGTGACTGAGATTAGGAAAACTTATATCAGAGGGCTGGATGGACTGTGTGGTTCTTCAGCTCCTTCACCTATTAATAAACTCGTGTTTTTGTGAGATTAAGTTACCATGTTGGTTATAATAATTTCAGGCCACGGAATGATTTGTTCTTAAACTTACAGCTTGCTTAATTCATCCTTAAATCAACCTCACCATTCTGTAGTAAAATACAGAAGTTATTCATTTGCTCTGTTTAAAGATTTGGCTGTGGAAAAAAGTCTTTTCATTTATCTATATATATGTATATACACACACTTTTGATTATATACATATATACATACACTTTACAACATATTGTAACATTCACCAGCCCATTTTAAAAAAACTGCACTTCCCATTAAGAATGAACAACATAGGGTTGTTTTACAACAAACACTATTTACTATCTGCATTAGAGCATTTGTTAGATTCATCGCCTAATTTTTTTCCTGTCCTTTCTTCTGTGTACCTTACGTTGTCAGAAAAGCGGTGAGATGAAAATCACCATACAATCTCGATGCTCTTGAGACAGAAGTGTGACTGTACATACTGGCATGTTGCTGTTGACTTTAGAGAGGCCAGTCTCGATCCAGATTATTTCCCCACTTCGACTTAGAGGTTGGCTACTGCTGTTGGACACCTCATTCCTGTAAGGTACTTATTTCTCCATTCCGTACAGCTTGCATTAGTGAGCTCCCGTGAGCTGTGTGAAAGCTCACATACACATGTAACACAAGAGAAAGGACTCTGCCAGTTTTAAGGATCTGGTATGTAAAGTTCAGTTTCCCTTTTGAGAGTATCACAAATGTATGCTGGATAAAAGTAGTCACAGATGGGCCCTTGGTTCACTACGCTGATCCTGTGTGAGCATTTTTAGAAAGCCTTACTGAAACACAATTTCTACCCAGCTGGGATCAGAACCAAATTTCACTAACACTCATTCAAAGTAATCAAGTTTTATATTTCTTTCCTGAAAGGGTAATCACTCTTTCTGCAATTAGTTAGCCTGCTGCATAAATGGAAAATCACCTGGGGGAGGGCATTTCAAGTGCGTTCACTTCATATTCCACTTCAGCCTACCTTGGGTACAGTAATGGGCTTTGAATGAACGGCGAGGAGAGTGTGATGAAAATGATGGCTGGTCTATTCAAGATAGCAGTGAGCTACTCTTAAAATTCTTACCGTGGGAAGTCAACCTACCTTGTGACACTGAATTTGTAGCAGCCAAATGCAGATGAATACTCTGGTGCTGTTAATGGTTTCCAGTGGGAGGGTTGGGCAGGGGGACCTGGGTGCACCACATGGAGGGGAGGCTGCTCCTTGCATACCTGAATCAGGCTCAGGATGATTAATGGGGAGAGGCACACCGAGAAGGTGCCCCAGGGAACCCCTTTCTCCATCACCTGTACCAGGAGCCAGGCAAGGGTGTTATCTTGCACATCTCACTTACCTGGCCACAGATGGGTGAGGTAAAGCCAGGTCAGCACATGATAACAGAAAAGATTTGCTCCCTGCCCTGGAGATCTTACAGACTGGGCTCACTGCACAGAGGTAATTCACTGTATGTACAGAGCAAAATGAAAGGTGATCAAATCCAGCATAACTCTGAAAGCACCAACATCTCAGACTGATCTGTTCTCTCTCTCCTAAAAATAACTGACTTTAACACAGAAGCTGTGATAGAACCAATCCAGCTGAGCCCCAGTAACTCGTAAGGGAGCAAATCACTTGGGGACAAACAGGAACTTCTGCAGGAACGAAACAAAAAGCACCAACCCCCCCCAGACACACCCACCCACCCCCCTCTGCCCATGTGGGGTGCTCCTCCTGGGCACTGCTGCAGTGAGCCCCTGGGCCCACGCAAAGGAAATCGCTTTCATCCCAGGTGCGCTGGGCTAGTACCTTCAACAGCCAGGAGAACACGTACAATGGTGTGACAGGCACTTCTGAGGCCTTCCCCAGAAACACTGTGTGCTGCTCTGGTGTGCTCCAGAAATTCAAATGGGATTGAGTGTGGGAAGGCTACCGGGACGAGCAGGAGAATGGAAACTTGCTCTACAAAAAGTCACTGAGCTGAAATTGTTTCTGTTCCCACAAACCCAAAACCTGCCTTTCAAAGAGCCTGTTCCCTGTAAATCTACCAGCAATAAGCATTAGAAAGGGCTGTAGGAAGGCAAGCGACCAAAGGATGGGTTGTACAAAGGCAAACTAATTTGATTCGCCCACAACTGAAGACAAGGAATCAGACTGGTTCATTCTGACTGTCAGATCAGCAATTTTCTGAAATGCTCTTTCAGTAGAAATAACTGGGAAGCTGGGGACATGGGTACACACACACACGCACAAAATTAACCAGCTGCTTTTCAGACAAAGTTTGAAGTTCTGTCTACCACACCCCTAAGGTATCACTGATCTTTTAAACACCGGTTCAGCATATTTTAAAGGACTTAAAATATTTCATCTTGAATTTCATTCAGATTTTAAATGTTACGGGGCCACAAATTATTTCTTGTGCAGCAGCAAAAAAAGTACAATCCACAAACCTCTATCCTATCCATTCCACCATAAACCTCCAGGCTTATAGCAGTGGGGTTTGTAGCTGCCAGCAAGCGTGACCCAACTCCTGCTGCTTGCTCACGGGCAAACACAACCCAAGGCTGGCTCTTTTTTTCCCCCCCCAGACACAAAGCAAACCAATGGGATAAGGGAGCATTGGTGTGCCATCAAGTGCAGAAGCCCCCAACATTGCACTTTGCTTTGGGGTGGCTGTGAGGGCTTTGTCACCAAAACAAGTGTCTTGTCCCCAAACACTTCAGCCACCAGCCTCAAGGTCCCTCATGCTACCATGCACCCCCAGCGCAGGTGGCAGCCCCTGCACCCAGCCCCTCTTGTCTGGCACAACGTCCTCACCGTAGCAGCTACATGGAGGGCTTCTGGCCAGCCCCGGGTGCCATGGGGTGCTTCTGCCCACCCAGCTTAGCTCCAGTGTCTGGA
Source organism: Nyctibius grandis (assembly GCF_013368605.1). Classification (NCBI taxonomy): domain Eukaryota; kingdom Metazoa; phylum Chordata; class Aves; order Nyctibiiformes; family Nyctibiidae; genus Nyctibius; species Nyctibius grandis. Next base: position 42,373,540 of record NC_090665.1, read on the forward strand.
GGACAAGGACAGTTTTTAGTTAAAAATACTGTGAGACAGTGGCCATCTCTCTGGCAGGAGGAGCAGGCAAATAACCATCTTTGGCCTTATTTTATCCATCCTGATCACCTGCTTAACACCACAACCATTAAGGCCCTGGGTTCCCCCCCTTCCAATGACACTGATGTGGACCCCGTCCTCGACGAAGCCCCGTTTTCTGTGCCACACGAGGCTGCCGGAGCGGTCAGCAGTGCGGGGCTGGCCAGCCTGGCAGTACCTGACCCCCGCTGAAGCACTCTGCTCAGCCTCATATTTTCTCTTTCTCCTCCGAGACCTGCAGCCTGGGACGGTGGCGTGGCCAAGGCGCTGGTACAAGCCACCAGTGACAGCTTTCACAAAGACGTGAGACTTTATCAAATTAGGAGGAAAAAAAAATCCCCTAAACTTTGGAAATGAACATAAGCCATGCCGCTGAAAGAGCAATCGTTGAAAAATAAATCCCTGATGAGGAAAGAAACCCACCAAAGGAAATGGGGGCTTCATTCGGAGGCCTTGTCTGTGCTGTGTGCCACTGAGCCTGGCTGAACCGCCCGGCCAACCTTCTTCACAGCAACAGCTGGGGAACCTGACACCGAGGCTCAAAATACTTGATTTTATTTAAGTGACTTATAAACACACAAGATCATTAGCTCTTCAGTCTGCGCGTCAGGACTGACTAGAGCTGCCACGATCCATTTGCTTTAAAGCAGCACTTAGACTTTCCTTCCCTTACGTTTTGTTGGCATTGCACAGGTCCTGACAAAAATAATATGCAAGAATTAGCTTTTTACGAACAATACAATTCTGATTTTTAAATCAGCACATGAGACAATTAATTTTGTAGGATAAGGAATCTGTTGCAAATATACAGCAGCACACCCACACATCACCATCTGCTGTGGAGAATTAAATGTACAACTCGCAAATGAAATCCTGCAAAGTTGGTGCAAAAAGGTCCTTGCTTGAATTTAAACAAGGCTGTGGAAACCTGCAAACACATTGAAAAAGATCATGAAAACAATAACAAATTTGTCCATCTGTGAGTCAGTTCTAGTGGGATTGGGTTTTTGTTTTGTTTTTTATATTGGTGTATTTGCAATAGTTGTTGCAGCTCACAACGCAAATTGTGTAAAGTGTGTTTGAACTCTTCTCCTGTCCTGAACAAAGTCACTCATGGAGGTGCTCCAAACAGGCTCCATCATATTACACCAGGTCTTCTATGTTTAGGGAAAAAAAAAAACAAAATAAAACACAAGAAATGTCTTTTTTTAAATATTCAATTTAGCCACAGTTTTGAAAAAAAAAATGGCAAATCTGGCAATTGTTGTGGATGTTTTATTATTAGAATTATTAACAAACACTGTTCCACTGAAGTGAGAAAAAATAAACATCAACAACTAATGCTGCCATGAAAGAACTCCAACAAACACAAATATCTGTATCCCTTTGACTCCCCTGAAACCAAGCATTCATTTTCTAATTTTGCCTCCTCATTTTTTCTAACATACTGATTTGAAATGTGCTCTTAATTTTACACCTAGTAGAACCACATGACACTAAGTCCTGTCTCCTGATCTCCTGTACTTAGGAGATGGCTGTGAATCTTCAGAGCCAAGAAAGGCCATGAAGTCTCTTGACCCAAGACCTGCCAGTAAAACGCGTGGTTACGTAGGAGAAGGCTGGAGCAGACTGAAAGCAAGGCTCCTGGTACAGTTGCCCCCCTGCCTTTTCAGTCCTTAGCATTAACCCCCAGGCCAGATGAGACTGCCGAGCCCTCGCTGGCAGCCACGGGCCGTAAATGAGCCCAGGTCCTGCTCCTCACACTCCCACCAGGTCTATACCTCCAAAAAGTTGTCTTTTGCAGCATTTGGGTGACTGAAGCCATACCAGTGATCCCCAAAATACAAATGCCCTTCTCTTTTTTTTTTCACATAGGGTGCCAGGAAAACATGCTGACATTTTCTCTGGTTACTACTTCGTTTTATCAATAAAAGAGCTATAAACACACTTATGCTACCAAGCCCATCAGCATCTGGAATTCTACCTGCACATACCCAGAACCATGAGGGTATGTAGGAAATACAAGATACACAGCCAAAATTTGCTCTGGTTGGTGTTCTTCTGGATTTTAGCAAGGGTTTTTTTGGAAAAATGAAAAGATTTCCTAAACCTTTTCTGAAATGCATGTGCTTTTTTAACATTTAACTTATCCCCTCACACACCTGGGAAGGACTCTCAGTACACACACACTGAGTATAATTTATGCTAAGGGGCCTGTTACATGTTTAACTCAGATAAAGTGTATGTGTAATTAAGAAATGCAGCATCAGAGGTACCACGTGCATGTAAATCTGCAGAAAGGATTCTATCAACTGAACGAATGCCACTAAAGACTATTTAAAACCGCAACCTAATCAGAAAACGACGCATATATATATATATTTATATCAATATCACAAAACCCTATGACATCCTCAGCACTGCTAACACTGTGACTAGAAGCCAACTTAACACAGCTGCCTTGGGCACACTTGCATGCATAAAAAATCAAGTGACTTGATTAATCAGTTAAAGTTGCTGAATCACGGGCTCGCAGCCATGCCTGCGTAGCCTTGGCTATCAACGGGAAACCGTCAGCAGGGGATTTAGATGAATTTTTATCAGCTGGTCCACAGACCTGTATGGCCCTTATCTTTGCCAGCATTTTTATGAGAAATAGCATCTCTGCCCTGAAAAATGAGCCTTGTCAAAGGGGTGGAGGTGTGTGTATGGGAAGGGAGTCCAAAGGTAAGTGTCAAAAGGTAAGTGGATCTTAGAAGAAGAGGTAGGAAAGCTGTGAGCAAGAAAACCCTGAATCCACTTGAACTCCACCTCCAACAAACACAGCCAGAGACTCCAGCCTGCCTGGCCATGCCGAGCAGCAGATGCAGGTGGACCCCCAACTTGAGCAAATTCTGTCAAATTCAGCAGCATCACCAAGGAAAGAGCAGGAAGAAATGAGGAACGTGTGATATGGCTGGGGTGCAAAGCAAAAGCAGCCAGGCAATCAATCTAACAGAAAGTTGCATTCTCAAAGTCACTGTAGCACCAATGCAGCCATACCAGGAAAATGGGAGCACTTCTGGGTCTCCAGGGCATGAAATACCTTGCTATGAGTTTTCAAAAGTCAGAGGGGCTGGAAAAAAAAATGCTTTTCCTTAAGACATACAGAGCAATTTGTCCAGAAAAAAAAAGAGAAATTTCTAGAGGATATGTTTTATTTGACACTCACTGTGGAGGGTCTCTGCATGGCTCGTCCTGCCCAGTGTCCTGCAAGCTTCATCTCTTCTCAGGAGGGCTGGAGGCTTTGGGAGAAGGACCTTCCTTCCTGTGCCAGCCTGTGTCTGGAGAAAAGAAAAACCTCCGAAACAATTGACTGTGCCCTGCAGGGACCCTCTGCAGCAGCCCTGCTCTCTGGCCGTGTGCGCCAGATGGGAACGGTGCTTTTAGTCATTGGGCTCAAACCCTCCCATCCAAACACGTTACCCTTTGGTTGGATCTTTAGGTGAGACAAACAGCCACTGGTCTTCTGAAGGACACTGACCCAGCTGCTTTCTGCTAGGAAATCAAGAATCATTTGGTTAAAGAAACAAAAAAGCTCTGGTGAGAGCGGGAGAGCCAGAGCCTGTAGCTGCTGCCTTCTCCACCTGCCCAGCAGACCGAGGATGTGGTGAGGAGGAAGGGCCTTAGGAGACCAGTTCAGGCAGGAGAGGGGTCCCTGGAGGAGACTGTTCCTCAGCTGCTGGTGCCTTCTTGCCCTGCAGACCATAATACAGAGAACCACGATGACACTTTTGCCAAATCCTTTCTGCCAGGCAGCTGGTCAAAGCTTTTGCTTTGCTTTTTCAGAGCATGAGCGAAGTGTCCTTGAATGAGTGTCTAGAATAAAAGGAAAAGGAGGGCAAGCAGCCTTTGTGCCAAACCTCTTATGGTTCCTCCACAGTGTGACTCTGCTGCACTTGTGAATGATCATATTAACATACATTAGAGGAGTTCATGTGCCACAGAAGAGATTGTCAAAGCACAGTACCTTATCTATTAAAATAGCCATAACAATGATATCATGTCAGCTAAATTAAAAAGAAGAGGATGCTGAACAGGCTGTTCACTGTCTAAAACCAGTATATCTTTGGCTACACACATATATCTTTCAATATGAACTGACTGTGTGTGTATTTTCAATATTAAAAGAAAAAATATTGTTCTGTGCTATGTTATAAACTAAGTTTGTGCAATGGAACAGATTTTTACAGTGAAGTTAAAACCTCTTGAGAATAAGAGGTTTATAATGGAAATGCTGACAGTCTCTTAACTATAGCACTGGGATCTCTCTTGCTATTATGACCAGATAAACCAACAAGGTAATTCAATGTGGTGTTCCAGCTCCGAGACACTAACACACTCCTTCTGGTCCCAGGTGCTGAGGGAAAGTTAAATATAAAACTTAATGAAACTGCAGTGACAGACTACAGGGCTGGATGGCTGCCCTTGCACAGGGAAAGGTGATTTCTCTCCCGGGAACGTGTCTGAAAGGCAGGTAGTGACCGGCTGGCTCGAGTGCAAGCGGTGGCTGGAGCCTTATGAAGTTTTCCTCAGCTGAAGTCAAATGGCTGGGTAATAAAGCTGGCAGAGAGCTGTAAGGATCAAACCCAGATCAATAAATGAATAGAAACGCAGAGCACTTCCACCGCACCCACTACACCTCCACAAGATGAGTGCTGAGGGCATGAGCAGCTCTCACAGGGGCTGGGGGCACAGACCTGCATCCCTCCCTGCAACATTGCCCCACAAGTCTTCAGTTTAGCAACTCAGGTGCTGGGGAATCCAGCGCCACTCAGACAGCGATAGCTAGAGGGAAGCTCAGGTGTGGATGGACGTTCAGTCCTTGCTCTGTTCCCAGAGCCTTTCCCCGGGGCTCACAGGCGAGCGGTAAGCGGCAGGGTTGTGCCAAGCCAGCATGGAGGTTCTCCAGCTTGTGTTCAAATAGATGGCAAAGCTGCCAGCAGCAGAAGTGCAGTTCATGCCATACTTTAACTCCCAGAAAACTTTGCTACTCTGTTTTGTGCCGTGTATAAAATCACTGAGACTACTAGGAGGTGCACACGCTGCTTCTACCTGCACATAAAATCCTGAGCAAACTTCCCGCGGTTGGTGGGTGGTAGCACTGCCTATTGTCAAGACCGTCTGACATTTTCAATTACAAGACTCTACTTTCAGCTGCTTATAACTGTCATATTTTGACCAGTAACTTGTCATTTTCCATCCTGGGCATCTGCCTCAGGCTGAATGTTTTTGGAAAGCTTCAGCCAAAACAATATAGCTATTCCCAAGGGCAAGGCCAGGGAACAATGAGCTGTTTTGTAATGGTAAAAGAGAAAAAGAACTGACATCCTCTTCTTTAAGATGCACCACAGCTCCTCACAGTTTGGACAGGGAGTAGAAATTTAGTCAACTTGTGACCTTTGTATTAAGGATGTGCTTTTTCATTACTGCTGTGAAAATCTATGCAAGTGTGGCCAAGTGAAAGCATTTGAAAAAAATCTAATCCAACTTCCTCAGCAAAGACATTTTTCAGCAGGAATCCTAAAAACTCTGAGGATCCTGTCCTGCAGGGCTCATCTTGCCCTTCGACTTGTCCAGAACGGGGCAGCCCCATCCCACCGACCCATCAGGAGCAGCTAATTCCCTTTGCAGCACCCACCACAGCACAGGCTCCCACACTCGCCACCACGAGGTATGGACTGTGTGTCAATGCCAGGCTAGAGAATCAGAGCAAGATACTGGCTGTGGTCACAGCTCCTCATCACTACGCTCTGGGTGCAAAGATCACCTGTATTCTGACACCAAGACCATGAGGGGAGCAAATTCAACCATGCTGACATAGGAAATAGGAGACTTGGGCCAAGATCCTGGAGGAACTGCAGCCATAAGGAAAGGAAGGGACATTTAGACAAGTCTGATGGGCTGGGCAAAGACGGCGGGACTGGGCAGCAGTGCAGGTGCGGGAAGCCTGGTTCTGAACAGAGAAGGGGACTGAACCTCAGGACATGAACCCAAATAAGAGGGACTGGGACTAGCCAGGCAAAAAGACGGGGTAAGAAAAGACAGAACCGGAACAAGGATGAGATGCAGGGGAATGGGCAAAATTATTTGCACCCAGCAGAGCTGCCGGCTTTCCAGGACCAGGAATGGGATCCAGGATCCTGAGTCTCACCATCACGAGGCTGCCGGAAGAGCTGGTCCATGCCTGGTCGGAAGCAGCAGGTTTTACAGCTCCTGTCTCGGCGTGGCTCTTCCCGGGTTCACAGCCCACCAGCAGGAGCTGCAGCTGGAAGCGCTCTGCACTCTGGCAATCAGACGCCAAAATGAACAGCGTACGTTTAACAGCCCCATGCAAAACGTCTGGGTTAAGCGACCTTCCCAGGCTCACAGAGCAGGCTTTTGGCAGAACCCACATCTGCAGGGCACCATTCAGACGGCTGAACCAGGACAGTGTCCCGTGCCCCGCTGCCTTCATCGCAGCCCTCTCAACTTCCACAACAAATGAAGCAGGGACCTGCAGCAAACAGCATCCCCTACTAACCTGTCCTCCTAACTCACCCTGAGTACCAGCCTCTCCTACGCCGAGTGCAGCAGAAAGGGCGTGTGACACTAAAACTGCAGTGATTTGGTGCACAAGTGGTGCGGGTGGTTTCTGTTCAGGGATTCCTTAAATTCTGAGTATGGGAATTTACAAACCTTCGTTATGTCCTTTGAGTACAGAAAACCAGGCGAGAGAAAATGGAGGGTGTTTTCCTTCTGGAAAGTTGTTGTTGAATGGTGCATCCTGCCTTTACAGAAAACTGATGTTTATAACTGCAATACATTTATTTTGAAACTCAGTTCATCTGCTGTAAGAAATTACTCAGACCATTAATTTTGGAAGCCAATTCTGAGAGATCACGAATGTTAAGAATTCTAATTATGTTGGGTCTGGAAAATTTAATGAATAAAAGAGACTTTTCATAAGCATCTTGAGCCATAATATTTTAATGCTATTGGCATTAATTAAAATATCTGGAATTTTTAAAGGAACTTTCTCCTTCTCCCTTTAAATTTTTTACTTCTACCATTAGAACAGAAGCATCATTTTGCTAAAGCCACAAAAAAATAGTGTTATTTGTGGCTGATCATCTCATTTATAATCGTGTCATGGCAGGAACAACCTGCTGAAATTTTGTTTATGCTTCAAAAATTTCCCCCTAATAACTTCTTCCCCACCCCACCCCCCCTTCCCAAGCACTAGCAGGCCTGGATTTGTCTTCTGTGCAGGGCTGAGAAGATAAAAGTCCAGACGATTTGGCACCGTAGAAGGAACCGAAGTCTCAGTGTCTGATTAATGATACTATCCATCTCGGAAGGTAGTGATTCCCTCCCTTTAGAGCTTAGGGGAAAAAATAGACTAACCTTTGAATTCATACTTCATCATCCTCTGCTGACGTTTGTGGCTTTCTGCAGGACACTGGGGCCGCAGCTCTCGGGCAGTCCCGGAGGCTCAGCAGCAGCAACACTGCTTTGCTTCCCACACCCACCAACACAGCGAATGCTCCGTGAAAGGAGGGGGCACCCGCTCTTGTTCAGGCTGCTTTGTAGGCAAGGTGGGTTCTCACAGGTTCAGTGCCGTGCCCTGCATGCAGGACAAAAGCGGTGGCTTTTCTAAGGGACATTGATGCACTGTGGGGCGGGCAGGTCATGGCTGTCTAGGTCTCTGCTGCTTGTGCTGTGACCAGTCACAGCAGTGCTGAATGCAAAGGCTGGAGAGAGGTCTTCTGAAGTGGACTCAGTCCCTGACTTGAGGGTTCACATGAGCTCAGAAAGATAAAAGGTTCTTTTTGTCTCTGATCTTAAGCTCACAGGTTTTTATTTGGATTTTTTTTAAGTATCTAAATATACAGTCACTTGCGAGTTATTAATAGTGGGGCCTCACCTTATTTGATGCTATTCCCACTTCATGGAGTGTCTAATTAAAGGAGGGACACCGGAACGGCCATGTGCTGCTCAGCCACTTGGCTTGGTTGAGAAAATGGAGCCAGTGGGTTTTCCAGCCACCGAAAGTGCCGTGGACTGTCTCGGCAGGAACCAGCGCTGTGCCATTGCCTGGTCAAGGCAAGGTCAGGTGCAATGAAACATCAGGAGCAGTGAAGAAGCTGCCATGCCTTCAGAGGCACTTAAACAGGTATTTTCTCTCAAAAAAGCCAAAATTGTAGCTGCCTGAAAAGCAAAAACAGCATTTTGTGGTGGATCAGGGGAAGCAGAGTTTCCACAAGAACAGCAAATAACAAAAAGAGGAGGAGGTTGCTTTTTATTTCCGCCAAATTGGGCACAGTGTCCTCTGTCTCAGAGGTGCTTGGCACAAAACACAGCTACTCCTGTTGGGATGCTGCGCGCCGGTGCATTGCAGAAAAGAGGCAGGTCACTGCTTCCTGGCAGTATTTTCTCCTCCACAGCAAATACGCCGATTCAGCAGGCTGCCCAGCTCGCTTGTGCTTATTTCTGTGCTGGGTACAGCCAGGTGTCACACAGGTGAGGCTGCACACAGACATACAGGAGGCCCAGAGGGCTTTTATCTATTTTCTCCATGTGGCTGAGAGAGCACTCAAAGGCGCCTGCTGATTTTGTATGTTCGGTGCCGTGGAGAAGAAAATCGATGTGGGAACTACAGATGGCTTCGGTGTTACAGGGTAGTGCAGGCTGCTTTCCAATGGAAGGAGAACTGATTTACTCTTACTGGCTTAACTTTACTGACCATTATATTTTGTTTCATTATTCAAAGGCAAACACTGAAGAAGCACTTTGTGAACATGCCTGACTCTTTCAGGTGGAAGAAGGTGAGAATCATTTGTGTATCATTTCAGACACTTGTTTTAGTGACTTCACATGGTTTCAGGAAGCTTTTCTTCTCTCTGATACTGAGTTGTCTTTAGCAGGTTGCTTTTTTGCCCTATGCCTTGGGATCCAGTATCATTTCCTTGTTTATTCTGCACTCCAGTGCTATCAGCCGTCCTCAAGTGTTTGTCTCATCGCCTTCAAGACTGCACCCCTACCCAGGAGAACAGCGAGGGACAAACTTTCTGCTCTCTGCAGGTTTTTCTCCCAATAAGCCAGAAAATAATGTTTGTTTGGCTCATATTCTTAGTTAGCAACAGACTCCCCACCGAGACCCCCTGCCCTGTCAATTGCTGACTAATTGTGCCTGCAGCAAACGTAATCCAAACTGGGGAGTTATTCCGCAGCAGCAGAAGGATCCATTAAAGCAGATTATGCTCTCTGCTCCATTTCAGTACTTACCCTCCGGGATCGGCCTGCCTGGGCGCTGCCCTGGGGCACATGCACCCAGCGCTCTGCAAAGTCACCCTGGAGTGTCCCCTCGGCAGGTCTGCAAGGCTTGCGTGTGCAGCAAAGAGCCAGGCAAAATCCAGGCCAGCGAGGTCTGTGCACAGAGGGACCTGGCTGTGGGGTGATGCTCACAGGCAGGCTAGTCCAGGAGACTGCTGTGATTGTTTATTTTTTTTTTTAGCTTTCTTATCCTCCGCACACAGGCGGCAAAGCAGCTCTGTATTTGATTTGACTGAGCCTTCCTCTGAGACTTCAAGGGGAGCAAACCCATACAGTATTCAGGCCCTAGAGGAAAAAAAAGTGCATATTAGTGATGTCCTGGAGTTAATTCAGCCTCGAAACTCAGTGGCTGCCTGGCATCAGGAAAGACCCTGGCCTGGGGTGAGGAGCAGGGTTCCTGCAGGCCATTGGAACAAGCCTGTGGTATTTACATGCCTTCCCCTCTGAGCAGCTTGGTTACAGGTCTTCATGTCTGGCCTGGGCATGAGGCCAGTCCCTGTGGGTTTGGTCGTCCCTGTGAAGAGCCCATCTCAGGCTCAGCACCTTGCTTCCAACGTTGACTTTCTGGAGGAACCATGCCTCTGTCTCTCCATCAGCTACGCCACATCTGGACGCTGTGTCAAGGTCTGCTGCTCCAGCTGCTCTTGCTCCTATCCCCTGACTGCCGTTTCACCCCCAGCAGTGCCCAGCTCTGTCCAAGGGAAGCTCCCTGTGCTCTTCTGTTCAGTGCCTCAGTGTGCCCAAGCATGTCTCTGCGAGTCATTTTTCTTGGGCATGGGAAGCCAGTCTGCTGTGAGGATTATAACCCTCCTTCCAACCTGGTGTATGAAACAGAACATGTACAGTCCTTGTTACATCTGTGAGCTCAATGCAGCCACCTCCAGCTGAGCTATGGCCACTGCTAATAAAGCACGAGCTGCTCCAAGGTGTGTCAGAAAGGGACTGTAGGTGACACAAGCTGGAGGATGAGGGACACTGATAAAATGGAGTTACCTTGGTTGGACAGTGAACCAGCCACCCCTCGTGCTCTGGAAAGCACTGCACACAGGTAATGCCATGCGGGCAGACCTTGCTAGGCTTCCTCTCCCCACTCTGGTTAATTGTGTGACATTAAAGCTACCGCCTAAGCCAGTAGGGCAGACGTACGCAGAATATACCTATTTACCTTGCAGGTTGTTAAACCTACCGAATTCAAATAGGCTATGTAAAGCAGCAAAATCTACACAATTTAAATTGGCCTGACTTCTGAAAGCTGCAGGTTCCAGGACCTGAAAGAAAGCCTGCAGCTAGACGGAGTATCCGAGGGAGGTCCTTTTGCCATACAAAGATCAAGCACTAACTGAAATTCAAACATACCTTTACGCCTAGTTTTTATCTAATTCCAGTTTCACGCAAAATAATGTTGCCCTAGAAATAAAATTTCCCTGTATGTCTGCTGCAGCTCTAGAGTGGCCATTTAGTGGAGCAGGAAAGCAAAGCGCCAGGTACTTAACAGCTCTCTTTGTGTCACTCGCAACATGACTTCTAATTCTAGAGAGCTACTGCCATGTGCTCCAACAGGGTTTCTTTGCTTTCCTGAAGCAGTTACATGACTTAAGAGTTTGGTCATCTTTTCTGCTAATAGGAATCGTATATCGGAACAGGACACAAGTAGAAAGCACTGCACGTTAAAATGTAGCTAGCTCAGGACACCAGTAATACGATCTACGCAGCTCAGCAAAATGAATTTTTGTGATTTTTTTCCCAGCTTAACATGGTAGCATTAATATTTCATTACTAGATTTCACTATGATTTTGGTCCTGTTACTGTCTCAACCAATTTATTGCTTGAGAAGGTTATTTTTAATCTTCAGCAGTAACTGAAAATATACCCTCAGAAAACCTTTCCCAATGTGGAATTTCTTTGCTGTTTCATTATAATTGAGGTGATGCTGTATCCAACAGCTCTTTATGAGAACAAAATATATATGTCAATTTTAAGAGGGGAGGGAGGCTTATCAGTTTCTAGCTCAAAAGTCTCTGTTCTCCACTTGTCTTAATTTTTAATTATAGAATTTCAGACATTAAGAATGGGGAGAATGAGTTAAAAAGGTATGATCTCATACAGAAAGGCTGGGTTTAGCGCTGAGCACTCAGTCCAGCTGGCCTCTGGGGTACCACAGCACCGGTGCTCCAGCAATTTGCTTTTGAAAAATCAAGGTGTTTATTTGGGCTCTGCTTCAAACAGGGTCGAGGCTATAAAGGCACAGCCAGCTTTAGGACAGATTTGTTCCTCTCCAGGCTTGTGGTTTAGGGCCCTGTGTCTCAGAGCCAGTCCTGGCAGCCAGAGAATGAGAAAGGGCCAAAGACTGCATGGAGAGTCTGGCCTTAACCCCCATCTCCCACCAGCCTCACGCAGGTACCAGAAGAGGGTTTAGCACACAGGATGTTCACTAACTGCAAGAGGAAAAAAAAAAACACCTCTCAGAAAAAAGTCTCTCAAAATCTGCTTCACAGCTACAAAACATTTCTCAATGTCAAATGTAAGTAACTAGTGTTAATTATTCATCCCCTAACCAATGTGAAAAACATCCTCGCTCCCCAGTTCCAGCTCCCTGCAGCCAGGTATAGGCAGTGATATTGCATCTCCTCTTAATTTGAGCCTGAAGGATGCAGGACAGCATGTGCCATTTTGGTCCCTTATTCTACCCTCTGGCATCTGCTCTCTTTGCTTTGTGGACAACTTCCTTGTCCTCTCTAAGTGCAGGGTTATTTTCCCGACTGTTATGGGGATATATAAGATGGGAGAGGGGTGCAGGCAATTCTCTACCGACCACGGACATGAAGCATAACCTCCCCGTCACCATCTAGGAAACCCAGGCTGTTCCCAAAGGTACAGAGAGAGGCACAGGGCGTCCGACCCAGTCCCATGACAAGCAGATGGTTTGCCTGTTTGTCCCGTTGGATATAAAGCCAAAATCTTCCCCTGCATGTTGGCAGGTCTCCAGAGGGACTTTTCCTTCGTGAGCTGCCCAAACTCTTCCCTGGAGCAATACTATTGTGCACCATCCTTTATATAAGCCAAAACATCATACCTAACCCCATGCAGGAGTTCCTCTGGGCTGCCTTGTACCTCTCCAAAATGTATCCTAGCAGCTCAATAAAGGAAAAACGTGATGTTGATACACTGTCTGTGTGTGAGCAGCCTGACACAGCATTAATGTTCGTAGACACCTTTTCATGATGCAAACTCAACGTGACTTGTTGCAACAACATCACAGTGGTCTCTCTGTACACTACCGTGTCCTCCTCCTCTCCCAACCTGTGTGTGAGCTCAAAGGATGGCCCTGTGTCTCCCCCTTATTAATTTATCTAGAAAATATCTGCTTTTCCCCTATCACATCACCACAGCTACTTTCACAACAGCACCCTAACCCAAAGACAGCCAGAAAGGATCACTGTGGTACTTATCAACAAACAAGACCAAGGTTCCAGTGTGGCGTATTTAATGATAGTCACACACGCCAACAGCACTCCATCAGACCTCACTACACTCAAGGTACCTCCGTTTTGAGGGTTTTTTACTGTTCAAGTGCTGCTTCTAAAAAAAAAAAAAACAACACCCTTCTGTGGTAATCACAGCTCTTCTGATTTGGGGACTTAAAACCGATTCAAAGCAGAACCAAAGGACACAAATTTTTTACTCTGACATTTCATGTTTCTCAAACATCTCCCAGCCTGCTGGTGAGCGGCCCCAAACAGAATATACAAATGAGTGCATCAGTGTTCATAAAAGTATGTTTTGGGGAGAAACCAGGAGGTGGGCTCATACTTATCCCTTTAACAGATTCCAGAAATGACGCTAATCCAAATCGAATGGTCTAACTTTGACACTTAGAGCATCAAACAACTCATAAAAGCCTTCCTAGATTCTAAATATTGGGTATATTCTTCACAGGGAAGATGAGCAGCAGAGCAGATTTTCCAGTGAAGATGTTTTCTCCTGTAATCTTTCCTGATCTGAGAATTGTAACGAGTGCATGGAAATTACAAGCTGCTATAAAAATTACAGAGACTAAAACTACCGTTTTATCCTGCATTAGAACAATTTTAACATTGTTAGAAGAATACATCTCTGCAATTTTAAAATTATTTGAGTCATGACAGAAAGACTCACAACTGCAATATTTATCTTTCACATTCATCTTAGGATGTTCCTGAAGACGTGTGAGATGTCACATTATATAGCATTTTGTGGGGACCAGAGAAAGTCACTTTGACAAGTAACGCGTGTAAATTGGAGCCATTGATTATGGAGGATTTAATTTTATCTGTTCTGTATTCATGGTACAATAAATAAAAAAGACTTCAGTGGTCACTGTAGGACTTCAACAACATCTACAGAAATGCAATTTATAGTTGCATATTTTTAACAGCGAGCTGTGGCATACATTTGATTAAATTCTGCTTTCCAGTGCACTTAATGAGAATTCTAATTCTCTAGAGATTTCTGTAGGCATGCCAGGTAAAGAGGAGTCTATCAAGCCATAGCCGTGGTTGTTAGCACAAGGAACTGGCTCCTTTGAAGAGAAATAAAATTCATAAGCATGCATGCATATATTTTAATATTGCCAAGATACATATTGGCAGAGCAATAAATAGTAAGAAGATTTATTACCCACTCTATTTCCCAATGTATACAAATGCAAGTGATACTTGTGAGGTATAACATCTTGCAGGAATGTGTTTGAACTGAGTGGCTCGAGCAAACTTCATTTATTTTGGGTTCTCAGAGAATCTGAGGTTGATTCAGTCTCTAAATTTCAACAAGTTATCCCAGTGCTTTCCCTGCCTGCCTGATGGGGAAGGCGAAGAACTTCCTCTAAGGGATGCAAAGTCATCTCCTGACTGGAGGCTGCCCCCTTCTCTAAATAAACAGGGTGAAAAAGCAAAATAACTTCCTCTTACCTGCTCCTTTTTTAGTATCTTTCTGCTTCAGCTCTCAGATTACAATCATTTTTATAAGGACTGTCTCACTACCATAATCATCATCTTACAGCAGCTTGGAAAATAAGTTTCATCCTTCCTGGTAGGAGTTTTGAGGGTGTCCAGCCAGGTCGGCTCCTTCCTATATAAATCTGTGGCCACAACCTTACCTCAGGTAAAAGGAACCTCATTAAATTCTACAAGACAGAGCTTAGTTTTGGCAAGTGTTTTATCCTTGGCTGAAGAGCTGGGAGAAGAACAAAACCTGTCACCACATAACAGGTTAGGGGAAACTCCTTGGAACTGATAACATCCAGCTCTAATATTGTCAAAGGTGGAGCATTTGGTGAATGAGGGTGTCTCCACGCTGTGACTGAATGTACAAATCCGTTCACATAGGCAGTCCTGAGCTACCTTGCTTTTACACTGAACACAATGGCAAGTTTGCCTTGTTCCAGTCTGCCTTATTCTAGCCTGGATGTGGAAAAGTATGAGTGAAATCCTGGACACGTTCAGCTCAGTGGCAAATCCCCATTCATGTGAATGGGACCAGGACTTCTTCCATGCAGCTGTAGGTGTATCTGCCAGCTCTGTAAAAATTATGCTGGTTGTTCATCTCCAAACTGGATCTGGTTTCTGGGAGCTGCAGAGTTTATTGGTTACTGGGTTTTAAGTCAATTTTTGGTATGAAAGTATTAACAAGAATATCTAGTCGTATAACACTTTTAATCTGCAGATTTCAGGTTAACTAAGGAGTTCAATACTTTTGCACCCACCTTTTTGATGGGGACCCTGAGGCACACAGGCAAGAGATTTGCTATTCAAGATGGTAAGACTAGGGGTAGAGTACAGAGTTTTGTCTTGCTGTCATTACCATTAGTCCTGGAATTAAACTAGAATCAGTCTCCTCTAAAGAATATAAATGAACATCATAAACCTTAGTTTCTATCATTTCAGTTGTCACTATCTGAACCAGTGGGGGTTTTTTTTTGCTCAATGACCAATGCTCAATTTCTAATTCTTACAGTGAAAATAAAAACAAAACAAAACACATATTGAAAAAAAAACAAAGCACATGAAAAGAACAGATTAAATATAGCTTGTGCTTATGCTGATTTTCAGAAATAGGTTCATAAACACTGCTTAAATGAAAGGAGCCTCAAGCGTTAAAGAAAGAAATCAGAAGGTCTCACTTAAGTGATTTTTTGGCAGGAATCAAATTAACGAATATAATATGGATTGCTGACAAGGTGCTTGATCATTCTCTGCAGTAAGGATTTTTTAATGTATATATTATATTTATTTTTTTATATATATATGCATGAGTTTGTGTGTGAGTTGGTTCCATTAACAGTTCATTTGATAATGATAAATGGCATTTTTATTTAAAAGGAAAATATTGAGAAGTCCTGATTTGCAAGAGCAAGTTAGAATATATGACATTATTATGCCCTACTGCATTTTCTTCTCCTTTAAAAAACACAAGCCTTCAATGAAGGACTTTGCTAGTACAAAAGAACGCAAACATTTTATTTAGTCCATAGACAATTTTCCTCTAATTCAATCTGTAAATAACACAAAGTATTTTTTTTGTAAGAGGCTGGAGGATAAAATATAAAAAGGAGACATAAAAGAGACTTAATGAGATCATGGAACTCTTTCTTAAGCAGTACAGCATCTTAATTTCTGGTAAATTCAAGCAACCTCCATCTGGGGGTTGATTCTGTCAGTCTGTATCTGTGTCTGTCTGCCTTTATCCATCTCTCTAGGCACCCGTCGCTGTGGCTTCAGAGAACCACGGAAGGGAACGGGAGCTCTGCATGCCACGTAGCTGCAGAATCCAGCCCCTCTTTGACAATGAGCGACTCTGACATTGACAAGCACTTACACCCCATTCTCTGGCTCTTTTTGTTTGGCCTTAGATACACGTGCTGTCTGGCAAAAGTTAAAAATAAAACAGTTCGGGCTACGCTGTGGTCAGTTTTCATGTGCCTCCGCAGTGCGAGGGGGAGGAAGGGGAGGGTGGAGACAGCCGCGTCTCAGCGTTCTGCACCACTAGCATCAAGGTCAGCCAGAACTGCTGCGAGAGCAAAGTCAGTGCCACCCAGAGCACGTGGCTTGCTATAAAAGATGTTTTCCTCTTAGAAGTAATCACCTGAAAGTCTGGAGGGTCTAAGAGATGCTCAGGCATTGCCCCCACTGATTCAGGCAGCAGATTTAGCTGGCCACACCCCAATGCAACCAGCTCCTGAGCCTCAGGGCTCTTTGAAAATTTTCCATCAAAACTTTCATGGGAAGTATCTGATTTCCTTGAAAATGTCAGTGTGCTTTTGTTTCATTCTGCTAGACAAATTAAATACAGAAAATAGAAAAGGTATTAGCAGACACCCAGAGACCCTAATGGCTGGAGGAGGGGACAGTATTCATTTTGTCAATGAGAAGCCGATATTTTCAGCTGAACATTTTGTATTAAAATAACGATGGTCTGACTAGGCAAAAGAATAACTGGAGAAACTCACCTCTTATTTATGAGCAGCTCCATTTCAGATCTTCATGCAGGAAAGTTGACTGCTTCCCCTCCGTTTCTCAGTGCCAAAGGGGTGGCTATAGGCAAAACATTTCTTCCCCTCTCCAGTTTCCTAAGGCTGGAGAATCTCCTTATCAGCCCTGTCTGCCAAAGCTGCAGACATGTCATAAGTGTCATAACTCTGCTCTGGATCGGTGGTGCTGGGGGCTCATCCGAGGGGACTTTGGGGTTAAAAGCTGAAATGGATTTATATGAATGCGTGACCAAAACAAATGAGAGGAGGATGATGGGACCGAGTCCATGGGTCGCAGAGCCCGGTCTGCTGCTACAGCATGCAAGCATGCTGCTGAATCCTCAGGCTTGTACCCATCTCCATCACAGAATTAGTTACAGGGGTTCTCCCCACTGCTGCTGTGGAAGGCTTTTCCCAAAACTCCTGTCTATCATTAGAAACCCTCTTCTAAAATACAAGGTAACTTACTGGTGACTAGGTTACAGTTATTTGTTTATGTAACAATATTGTCAAGGCATAAAAAGATCCTCTTCACTCCTGTCATGTTTATGGGTGATTCTTTGCAGCCCTTAGTATGCTAAGGCATAATCCCTATTCCCCCATCAAACTATCTGCTTTTCTCTGCTCCTGCTCTAGGTTGAATTTCTTTCTTTCAAACACAGATGGCTACAATTGGTCATCACATCCCTGAAAAAGTCTTACTAAATCCTTCTAAAGGGCATTAATATTTTCCTATCTCAGCTGGAAATGCTTCTTTTGATATAGTGCCAAATACATGCCCAGTTCTTCTGTATCAGTCCAACTGACAAGCCTTACCTTAGATTAGAAATTGTCATTAGTTCCCAGCTACCTGACCTTGCTACTTGAACTGTTGAATGTAATCCCATTTATATCTCCCCAGTCCCTGAGGATATTGTGGTTTTCTGTATGCTGTGAGCCCCCTTGCTATTGACAATCTCTCCCACCTTCACCCAGCAGCACATTTCTCTAGCAGGTTCTTATTCTTTTTGTGCCTAGTTGATTAATGAAAATAGTAAGTGATATTGGTCCCCAGACTGTGCCTTCAGAAACTCCGCTTTTAGCTCCCTCTAACCTGGTATTTCCTCTTTCAGCATCATCTGTTATTATCTCCTTTAGCCAGTTTCTACTTATTGTACAGTTCTGGGTCTAATCTTCATCTTTTCTAGTCAAACAATTCTCCGTGTAGCTCTGCGTCAGATGCTTCTCTCATAGTGTATATACATCACATCTATTGCCATTTTCTTCCTCTAAAAAGATCAGCATAATCTGAAGAAAGATTATCAAGTTAATCTAGTAAATCTGCTTTCGGTAAACCTATTCTGTGTGTTATCCTACTTTTTCCATTTGCTATGCTCTCTATTACTCTTCTTTCCAAAAGCACTCTGATGCCTTGCATACTACTGATGTCCCGCTAATATGCCTACATTTAACTAGATCAGTTTTTTCCTTTCTTAAATATAGGAATCATGACTGAAATTTCTCACACCACTCCTACTTTGACATAGTCCTAAATATCCTTCAAATAGAAATGCAGTTTCAAATGCCAATTCCTTCAGACTACTGTGACACAGATCCCCTGAAACAGCACTCCTTGAATTTTACTTCTACCTCAAAAGGCATCATTTCCATCCTTCCAAATTCACCCATAAAGCCAGTTTTCTACCATCCAAGTTCAGAGCCATTGTTCAAATTGAACACTGAGGCACAAAATCATCTCATTTTTGGAAAGCTTCTATGCCAACAGTAAACTCATCCTCCCTCAAGCCAACCTCACTGTAATTTTCCTTACTGTCATCTAATTTTGATGGCTAAAAAACCGTAACGTTTTAACTTCTGCAAGTTCTAAGTTGGCTTCAACTCTCATTTTACCTCCTTGGTTTTGGATCTTAGGCTTCCTGTTGATCACTCTGTTTCCATTCCTGGAAGACTTTACCATTTTGAAATTTCAGAATTTCCTCTCAGTAAAAGCACCTGCAATGAAACAATATCAGAAGAACATTTATTCAAAAGCATTGCCAAAATTTTTTATTATCCTTTTTACAGTAAACACAATTTCTTTATATTTATTGACTTTAATAGTGTCATATTTGAAAAGCATTGCTTCACAGATTCAGTATAGCAGATTTACTGAAGCCTAACATGCATATCTGATCGGAAAGCAAACTTCTAACCCTGTAAGCAGTTGATATCACAGGTTCTGTATGGCCCACCCGCTATGCATATAGATTGGGCTGAAATGTAACCACGCAAAGTGTAGCTGCAGCTGGAAATGTCCCTCAGTCAAAACAAAGCTCCTGGATCCAGATTTAATCTTTCCCTGACTCTATATGAAGTTTGCAAGTCAAAAGAGGTTTCTCTAATCATCACCTTTGAAAGCTCACTTTCAGATCCACAGTCAAACTCTGCCTTTATTTCCTCCTCCCTAATCACCAGCATCAGACTGCATAATTAGCAAGTGAATAACAATTCAGGACCCACTGCAAAGCCCAGAATGTGAGCTCGTTTGATGATCAGACCTTTTAATTGAAACTGCGGAAGGGATATGGCAATCCATCCACTTCTCCATAGTAATTTTGACTTTGTGGGGCTCTGAGCTTAAAAGTATATTGTGGGGTCTCATGGGGTTTTTGTTGACAGAAGGAAAAACAACTCTCTAGAATGTACACTTGTCAAACATTCAAGTTAAACCACAAGGCTCCACATTTGCATAGCCCTTTCTCTGAATATAGTAATCCCTAGAAAGGTGCAGACTTCTGGAGCTTTGCAGGTTTTTGGAATGGAAAAGCCTATGCAACGCACAAAGAACCACCCTGTTGTTCCCGCCATACAGTTTAGCCTCCAAAGCAATCCCATGAATTCCCAGTTTATTTATATCAATACAAAAGCTAGACTAAAAAAATTCGAGTGGTCTCAACCACAGTAGAGATCTTGTTTCACAGAAAAACATGTATTTCCGATATATCTGTTCATAATGTCAATCCAGTCTATTCCTAATATTGGGTATACTAGATATGCTCTGGGACGATGTATCATTTGGCACTTGCTCTTCTGGACTATATGTGGAAAAGTCACCCTACTGCATCTGTAGTAGAAGGTGAAGCAATTGTCTCAAGCCTATGCTAAAATGAAAATCTACCACTGAACTCTATCATATGTTAAGTCCACAATTAAATGCTGTGACAAAGCAGACGCTAAGCCTCCAATGTGCTATGTAAAAGGTAAGATCATGCCTACACAGCAAAACTCGCATGGCTGTTGTGATTGGTGGTGTTACAGACTATGTTGAACAGCCACCAAGATTACCTTCCCTGGTAGATTCTATATGAGTACTAGTGTCAAAATCAAGTCACATTTAGGTGTAACTAAATTATTTTGGTGTATCATTTTCATATTCATATTTATATAGTGTACTGGAATATCTGTGCAATTCAATTTATTACACACAGATGAGGCCTGATTCTAACTGTTAGTACCGTATGGAAGATAAGCATCATAACCAGGTTTCATATATAGGAATTGAAACATAGAGGATCAATAATTTATCTAATGACAAGATTGAAATATAGGTGCCAAGTCAAAACAGACTTCACCATTTCAGCCTCATGCACATGGTCAGCTCACTTCACTATGGTATATTTCTGTAACTCATGTTAAAACTAACCAAAGTCCTACCTTGCTTAGTAATTCAGATTCTAGTTTCTCTGTTCAACAGGAATTAACTAACTTGTTAAACATAGCTCCAGTCTTAATTTTAAGTGTCTTTCTGTTAGTACACAGCTACATCCTGGGTTAGGTACCGCTGAAAAGGCTATTCTTGTCTTAACATCTAGAAAAGATTATTAATGCCCTGTATCCCTGGTCCTGTGGTATTGATTTGCTGCCCCAGTTAACAGGAATATGTTACTAAGGTAAATGACTAATTTCTATCTCTTTCTTTATTGAATTGTCCTGCAAGTGAAGAAATGTGGCTTTCCTATGCTAAGAATTACCTTGTTTCCATTAAGAAGATGGCAAAAAATAATACAGTATCTCATGCTTCAACATTTCAAGTAAAACTTTCCATTTTGTCCATTGGCACAGAAAGCAGAATCTTTATTCAGATAAGCACAAGGTCACATATAACAAATGGATAGTATTTTTAAACTCAAAATAATGCTTGGATAATGTGACTTTTAGCAGTAACTTTTTCTACCATAAATTTTGCTTTGATTCTTTTCTTCTGTTTCATTTAGAATTCCCAGCCCTTCATTATTAGATTATAGCCTACAAACTATTAAAATTTACCAATTACAACTGACAGATACTTTTTCAAAGGGAAGAGTTGAGTGTTGATTTATTACAAAAAATATTCACATTCCTACCTTTCAGAAAGCCAGCATCTGCCCAGCTTACTCAGAGTAGCTGCTGAATTTACCAGCCCATGCTCCCCCAAGACTGCAGATACTGTGAGGTGTCAGTGTAATACACTTGTCAAAAAGACAAATGCAACTTTAAGATATATCCAGGAAGGTATTTCCAAATGCAAAGAACTTGCACCACTGCACAAGGAACTCATATAACCTCCTTCAAAATAGTCTGAATAATTCTGCTCCTCAGATTCAAGAACAAAAAACTTAAACAGGTGCAAAGAAGGACAACTGAGGGATGAGGGATGAGGGGTGAAAGCAAGACAAAAAGGGAAAATTACTGCAATTGGTGAACAGTTTAACATGGAAAACACCTTAGAGAGAAAAAGAAAATTCTGTGGTACAGGTGATTGCTGGCACTAAAGCAAAAAGTATAAATAGAATAAATTTAGGCTAGAAATTAGAAGATTTCTAATCATAAGAGCAAAGACGTTCTAGAACAGGCTTCCAGTAAGAGTAGTGCAGAAAAAAAATTCATCTGCCTGTAAGGTGGAGCTTAATATAAATGTACAGGATTATAAGATTTGAGCACCAGTAACAACAGGGGATCGGACTTCCTGCTTGTTTGCATTGTGAATTAACAATGCAACAATCAGACCTTTACTTGAACTATATTATCAATAACTGTGTAATTTTGTGTGGTTTGTGTATTTCTCGAGCTGAGGGCCTCTTCCAAACTCCCCAAAGTAAATGCAATGAGTACAAAAGCAGCTAACAAGCTGGTGAGTTCTAAAATGTGGTAGAAGTAGAATGTGTTAAAGAGGAATGAGGTGGCAAGTGACTGAACCATAGCTCAGTCCAGGTCCAAGCTGCAGCAGGTCCAAGCTTGTCTGGGAAAGCAAAGGACATCAACCACAGCAAAGCAAAATTCCGAGGTGGCTCCTACTTTAAAGAGAGCAAAGAAAACTACATTCACGCATAATCAAGAAGGAAGACAGAGAGCCTTCCAGTGTAACAGTCACAGAACTGGGCTGAGAAAGAGGGAGGTCCCTGGTCACAAAACACCCATCTGCAGGTGGAGCCTGCTAGTGAAGTCAGGTACCTGAGAGGGAGAAAGTGAGATAAAGGAATTGTGAAATAAGGTTTGTTTCTACAAATGAGTATAAGTTTGCAGTATGAGGGAGGATGGAAGCAAGAGGTTTAACATCTAGATCATTACTTGTAGCTCTGTGTGGTGGCTATGTATCTTGGGAAACAGTACTCTCACCTAAACGTGAGTGTGGCTTTGTAGAATAACTGTGTGATAACTCTAAAAAGAAATCGGCACCTGTATTTATCTTCTAAATTTACAGCTGAATATTCTGAAATCTTGAGTGGCCCATAAAGACCTTTCTAGTTCTAGCCTTATTTCTATGACAAGATTCTTTTAAAATGTTCTCAAACCTAGTAGCAAGTTATTAAAGATATTTCAATACAATTTAACACCTGGTTGCATTCATCTACTTTCCCACCTATAGCATATTTATTATATTAAATACTAATTTATTAATACTTTTGAAAACACAGTTTTTAAGCAAAAGGTTACCCAAATCAATATTCTTTTCAGTGTGACATGGAAGTCTACAACTACCTAAATACTATGTTCAGAACAGAGATGGAAAAGGCACTGCTTCTCTCATTGTATAGGTATGGAAAATGAGAAAGTTTGTCACTGAGATCATGTTGTATTTCAGCCACTCTAATTGTGATAGCAGGATAATTAGGAGGGTTATACTGGTGCAACAACCTCATGGTAGTGAGATCGGCATCAGTTGCCACTGGTGATCACACCAAAAAGTCAAAAGTGCATTAGAAAGCAGATGCTTCTGGCTCTTTATTCCTGTGATTAAGCTTCGTCTCCATCCTGGTATCAAATTGAAGGAGTCAGTCAGTTTTTACGTCTTTCACATATCCATAGCATGTTGTTTTCACTAGAAAATTATTTCTGTTGTCAACCACTGTGTTTAGTGCAAACAGAAAAGCCATTTTCTAGAGGGAAGTCACTTCTGCAACCATTTCCATGCAGGAGATAAAAGCTTCCTCTTGTTTCAGACTGGTATTGCACTCCACCGCAATGCCCAACAACTACAGTCAGAGAAACCTTCTAGGTCAGCCAGATCTTGGCAAAATTGTCAGCTATGAGCTTGTTGCTAATGAATTATTTTGAGAAAAGCCATAAAGACAAAAGAAAATCCATATATAAAAACTACTTCTTATGCCAGGCATGAGCTTTGTAACTAAAGGTGATGATCCTCATACTCCACAAAATGTGCACAGAAGTAATAAATCCAGTATTAAATAATAAGTTCACTATGCCTTTGGCTATACAACAGTTTCAGCTGGCTTTCTTTTCCACATTATAACCAGTCACTGATACATATTCTTTAGATCCATAATGATGGCAGGGAGTTAAATTTAGGAAGTATAAGGAGTAGTTCTTCATGATACTTGTTTTGACGAGAACACCATAAGGGAACTTATCTTGTATTTCATTGTGACAATGTTTTCCTATCATTTCACTCAAATTATCATTCATGTACAGTATTTATTTTTAATTTAAAATTAAAACACTGAATAATTAAGTACCATAGAGAATACTAATGTGTGGAACAAAGTGGGACAAATAGACTCTGTCTACAAGATTTCTATGATCCTCTCTCCATTAACATAAGTATGAGTTCTACTGGGTATTTACATATTAGATTTGGCAAGCAATAATACAATGAGAAGTAATTTCTGCATTAATAGTTTTTCTTTCAAATAAGACAAGTTCCTGAACTTGTCAAACATAAATGCAAAATTATGAAAAACAATCTTAAGGAAAAACTCTTGTTATTAAAATGCATGGCAACTAATTATTGATCTGATGCTATTCTGCATAAAGAAGACATGCTTGACTGAACAGAAATATTTTTAAATCATTAATATACATGTGTTTATTTTACTGAGTTTAAATTGGAAGTGGTAGATTATTCTTACTGTCTAATGAATTAGGAAGTGTGACAATACCACTGTACAATGCTGATGTATGATATCTTTCTCCTTATACTTATTAATTTCTGTCAAATTAAAACTAAAACACTACTGGAAACCTTGAACAGCCATAATATGAAAATCAAATGTGAATTGCTATTTAGAAAAGCCATAGTACCTCAGATCGCTCCAGGCAAACACACAGAGATACTATACTAAACACTGTCTTTGTATAAGAAAGGAAAGGAAAAAATCTCTTATGGGACGTGCTGCCAGTTGAAGCTGAAGCCCTGTCAAAACTGCAGTTCTTCTGTGGGAACACGGTGAAATTGAAAATTTTTGTGCAGCTGGGGTTTCTCTTCCCTTCAGTTTTCCACTTAAAACAAAAACCTAAGTGAAATTCAGTTCACTGCAGATTTGCCAATGCATCATTTCACTCTAAGGACAGATTAATAATTTCTGAACTTATTTCAACTGAATTTCATGGCCAAGATATCCTGTAATTTTACACCTCCCCACAATGACCTTTATACTGTACTTATTTTACAAAATATCACTGGTAACATTTTTTCCATTCCAACAAGCTTCAGGATACATATATCTTGATATTACTTTGGAATTATTACGGTGTGGAGTGCTCCGTAAATAATCAATGACATGTAGCTCATTCACTGTAAAATTCTGAAGAGCATAGTACTGAAGACTGTTCATCTTTAATGCATTTTGTACAAGAAAAAGTTAACCTTTATGGAAGGTACAAGCTCATTTTGAGGAATCCCTAAATCAGCCATACTAATCTAACTCTGGATAATCACAAATATATATTGTAACAATAGCAACGTACCTGCTGCACAATGCGACTTCCCCACAGAAAGTGCTGTGACAGAACAACTCGTCTCTACAGCCCGAACAGCCCAGAAGTTCTTTCATAATTTCTCTAAAAGCAGGCTCTGATACCCCTCCTCACAGCATCCTTTGCACGTTTCGTTTCAGTTATTCATGGAGGCAAACTATCAAATGCTGCTCTCACAGCTGAAAGTTTTTATAAGTTTATATCCCACTGTCAGAACACACAATGCACCCAAATGATATGTGATGCACTCGGAAGTATCGAGTAGTTAAACAAATTCCCCAAAAGTCTTCTCTTCCAGAGATTATTAACACATTGATACATTGCCTGCATATAGATATCATATCTGAAAGTGCATTATTACATTGCTGAAAAAAGATCTCAACATTCAGACTCCTGGATACTGTTGATGCCCCAAAGAACTGGTTACCACCTAGGAGTTTTTGTTGTACAGCATTGCTGGAGACAATTAGGTCAGTTAGGACCGTTAGTTCTTCTAGAAGGTAAAATATATTCTTAGCTATGCTGGTAATCCAGGGGCTAGCTGGGTGAAGTCACACCTACTGTCTCCATGGGCACTTGACTTCCCAGCCCTCCCTTTGCCAGCATACTATGCTGCTCTGGGGAACAGGAGCAATGAGTGCCCTAAAGAAAACATACAGTTTATGTGATTCATTAACTCTTGATTTAACACCTCTTTTGGCAAGGTATTTATAGCTCTAGACCTGGCTCCTCTTTGCAAATCAGGCCTTTTACTGTACACTGTATCCTATTCTCTGGTCCTTTGTGCTCTTTCAGTGTTGGGTGCGTGATATTGTGCCACTGTGATCCCCTGCTCCTCACCAAGTTTTCTGTTGCTGTAGGCTCTCCTGGCAGGGGCAAATTGCTCTTGAATTGCACTTGCTGTTCTTCTGCTGAGGTGTTTTATTGCTTTTGTAGATATTGATCTGCTTTTGGAGTTGTTGGAACCGAACATCTCTTTCCATGAAAATGTCCAGGAGAGGAATTTCTGCAGGAATGAAAAACTCCAAAACTCTTTTCTGACGAACTTCCCCTAAGCCATGCTTTTCAGAAGCAAAGGAATGATTCATATGGAACATGCTACCAATAAAGACTGGAACAAGCAGTAGTTCCTCACTATAAAACCCTATGAAAAGGGATATTCGGATGGCTAAACCAATATCTTTACAGCCTGGAGCCTCTAGACTGTCTCTGGGACTGGTATCTCCCATCTGCTGATAGTAAAGCTCTATTAGAGTACAAGTAAGACAGGCAGTACTGCGATTTTGTTATTTTGGTGAAGTCATTTTGCCATGTCAAACGTAAAATCAGATTTCCCGGAAAACTGCTCACTAGATCTGAGCACAATTTTCTAATTTTGAGTTTATTTTAACAAGAGGCTCAATGCAGTAGGAAACACCAACCATCTTGAAGGGAATTGCTTCATTTCATTTACCCAACAAGAATATATTAAGATTTTCCCCCTGTTTACTCAGTAGAATATACTTTTGGTTTTACAGTTATTCAAACTGCATCAAAACTCCCTTACAAATAAGAATAATACAAAGTAATCAACAAAAGAAGTCTAATGCAAACACATCACCCCAGTCCTCAGGATTTGGGTAAACAATTGTCCAGTCTTTCTGTTTCCCTTCTCCCCTATACAGTCATTCTTTCACCTTTATTCCCTGCCACTGCTGGATGAGAAAAGCAGGTATTTTATTTGTGTTGTGGTAGTACACAAGAGCTCATCTCATAAATGGACCACACTGTGTTATGCGTTATATACACCTTGCAGTAGCACAACATTATTTCTACAAATGAACACAGTTAAAATTTTAACAATTGCTCTCACATTGATCTACTTCTTCCTCTCAACCTTTCCCATCACTGAAGATTGACTAGGATATAAACATGCAAAAGCAGAAATAAAGATTTTTAATAGGTCAGATGTCTATGAATTAGAGTAGCTTGGAGGAGGTCAATAGAGCTGTACTGATTTACAACAGCTGGATATGCATCTCCCATGGCATGCTGGCCCCATATGTACATTTGGAAAGAAAAATTACTATTGAAAAAAATGAGCAATAATTTTACAATGTTTTATGTGAATCTCCAATAGCAGCACCTCAGTAAATATTTTGAACCTCTGCTGTAAGAACATAATGAATTGTGAGAATTGTGGTGTTCTTTTGACGTAGTAAGTTGAGAGCTCTTAGTGAATCAACTTTATAATGAATTCTTTCAGATACTGATGAAAATGGTTCACTTACTAAGGAACTTAACTTGATTTTGAAATTAATGTGGTAATTTAAAACTACTTTGGTAAAAAAAGGTTTAATGACAACTGAAACCTGAAAAGGATGAGATGGAGGCTCAATGAATAAAGCATTTGCTGCTTCTGCTCTCCAGGCTTAGCTGATGGCTAACATGAGTGCTGTTTTCTGGAACTATTAGTTATTATCACATGACAAATTGTTCAAGTCCAGCTCCTCATATGGTGGACAGATACCACATGAAAACTCCCAAGTAAACTCTGGCTACATTGAAACTGGTGGCAGAGCTCCATTATTTTCTATGGTCTCAACCTGATTCTAATCTTCACAAACTGACTTTAATGACAAAAACTGAGGAACAGAAATTGCAGTAAAATGTGGACCACCAGTTCCCTGTCATCTTATATCCTGGAGTCACACAAAACTGCAGTATTCACACTTGATGCCTAAAATTATCATCATTAAGGACACATTCCTGATATGATGTAAGAGATGAGGACAAGCAAAGGATTATTTTCAGAGGCTTGGATTTGGTCATCAGTAAAAAACTGTTCACATGACCAACAACAGTCTAATCTTATTTTCTCAACGCATTAGGAAATGATTCATTATCTAATCTTATTTACATCATGGGCATCCAAGTCATTCTGTTACTCTTTTTTTAATCCTTAAATCCCAGCTAAATGGATTACGCCAACACAGTCTGTGTTTGGGAATCCTACCTCTGATTGCTTTCTGGGCAAAAATAAATACCACCATGTGTATTCAGTCTAAATACTGGACTCAAGTCCTCATCTGGGGTAAATGGGCATTGCTTGTTCAGATGTATGGTGAGTTGCATCCATTTTTTGAGTTTACATCTATTGAATTATTGGCTAATATTTTAGGCAGAGAGAATTTCAGGACTTCTGTATTTTCTAATCTGAATGTGGTTAAGCATCATATTGAATCAACTCGTCCATAACTATTAAAAATGTATAACTATTAAATATGCATTAAAAATAGCTCTCAATGACACCATGCTGGTACCCAGGTTGAAATAAATGCAGTATGAGCAGTCTGAACAGAATAAAGGAGTAGAGGAAGACCTTAGGTGGAGACTACAAAACTTTACATGTGCATCTTTCCTACTTTTTCAAGTGACCAAATTATCCAAACAACCTGGAATATTTCAAGGCAAAAGGCATATTTTTTCCCAAAAATCTTAGTAGTAGGTTTGTTCTCAGAGGACAGGGGATATTTTTTCAGGATACAGTATCTAGTTACAATATAAATCTTCTGGGAATTCTGGCCCACATTTTTAGCCCTTGTAAATCCTCTTTGTACCATTCTGGCTGCACTTATTTCCAGGGATTCCTGAGAAATCTGGATGTCACATTTGCCCTACTGATAACTGCAGAAGGTAAACTAGTTTAACGATGTGTAGCTGCTCCAGAAACCACCTTTGTCCTTCCCTCCAGCATATTTAAAACCAGACAGGGCTAAATTCCAGGATTTGGTCATTAGCAACTTAAGTTTAGTTGCTGCATAAAAGAATTGCTCTTGCTTCTGGTAAAATGGGATTTCAATGGGCTTGTCATTTGAGACCTTTATTTTGTTATATGCTCTCTGTGATCGTGGTATTCAGTGTGTTCAGCATTCGCAGAGAAGCTGTCATCAATGAGAAACTGAGGCAAAGATAAATTGCATGACTTGCCCTGAAACTGAACTCAATTGAACTCAAACTGAACTCAAATTTCCTAAGTCCCAACCTGATACTGGAATCATCTGTCACTAAAATAATAAGAAATTTAGAAGAAAATTGTATGCTATACCCTTCCTCCCCTATATTTATCTAATATGATATTTGATTCTGTTGCTTTACTCTGTTTTTAAAAATGTACAAGACACTGATCCAAAGTGTCTTGATTTATGATAAGGTTCATAATTCTAAATCTGTCTAAATATAAGGTGGCGTGAAATTCTAGGAAGGTTATATGACAAAATATTTGAGGGGGGAAAAAAAAAATCTTAACTTTGTCCATAGAATAGGATCATCCATATTTTCCTAAACAGAATTTTCTTTCAAATTACTCATGGAACGGTGGGTTGAGGGAGTTGGTTGGTTGGTTTGCTTGTTTTGTTATGGGAGTATTTTCTTTTGGTTTTTTTTTAGGAAAAAGGTAAGTTTGTATCCCTGAGAATATCATAGCAGCAATTTAGTGAGGATTTTTAACATTCACTATATCCCTACTGTGCTATTCTCAGACTGTCCCTTTTAAGATTTTTCTCTATATTTATTAAATAGATTTTTCTCTATATTTATTAAATAATACAAATGACACCAAAATAGGGCTGATCATTGAAACTCTGAAGGACATAGGTGTTTACAGAATAGTTTGGGTAGCACTAATGGAAATGTGAAGGGCATAAAGGAAATATGAAATATAAAGCAGAAGAGAAAAAGACAAATTCTAGCAAAATCATCTGGATTTTCAAGAAAAAATTCACTGATTAGTGCCAGTATCTTCACTTCATATTGCAATGTCCTCCTCTTCTTTCCTTTTCACAGAAAACTAGTATACAGACAGTAAATAATGCTGATATTAACAAAGAGATGCATTAAAACTAAAAATAAATGAGTTGGCAATTAAGTAGTTAACATGAGAGAGGAAAAAGCCCTGGGTGTATTTGGCTGATCCAGCTCATGCACTCTCAGTACAACAGGCAGCAGTAGCGAAGAAGGTAAGAAAGATGCTAGTATACATTAAGAAAGAGGTATCTCTGTAACAAAGCCAATAAAATTACATTTTTACTTTATAAGACCCTGTGATGGTAGACCTAATTTGGAATATAATGTCCAATTTTGGTCATAAGAGTGGAAGACAGATGTAGATAAAATAGAAAAAGTACAGCAGAGGGCAACCAAAATGATTAATGTACTGGAGAAGGCTAACACAGTAGCTGAGAGAATGATGAAATGGGAATTATTTAGCTCCAAGGAAAGGTGATTAGGAGGTGAACTGACTGAAATATTTAAACCACCTATGGGTTATTATAAAATTAAGCTTGAAGATCAATGTGAAGTTTCTTGACAGACCAGAAATAAGAGATGCAGGATTAAATACACTATTCTCACAAGTCACTGTGGTACACAAGTCAGCTGCATGAGGTGCCTGTGTTTGGAAATTGCAGTAGTCTTTGTACTACAACACATAGGTACACAGAGTCTTTGAACAACCTGACATAATGGTGGGGGCTGAAGGTTTGATCATCTACAGCATCAGCAACAAACTCCCTCACTAGCAGAAATCTTCTGGGTGAGTAGAGACTGCTCTGTCCAGATCATACCCACTCAGAGATGGGGCTGCCTGCTTCTTTTCATACCTACGTAGTGGCTAAATATATGGTTCCCAAATGGACGAGCTAGTTCCCTGCCAACAGAACGATTTATGAGGTAACATGTTCAGCATCATCTTTGGATGTCATGCTCTGAACCTGAGGGTGGGATTCATCTCACCTAGCTTTAACCATCTAAGGTAAGGCAGGGCACCAATTTTAAGCTTCACTTCAGCTCCCACTGCAGTCACTGGAGAGAGGCAGAGATACTGCCAGTGCAGTGGTTCATGCCCATCCTAAGGCATGTGCCAAGACAGGTAAAGTTAATTGCTCTCAGGAGGTGCCTTTCTCTTTCCGTTGTCTCTACTGGCAGCCTCACATCTAACTAGACTTGAATCCCAGTGCTAGGTACCTTCTTGGCAACCATTACTATGATGCCTCTGAGTTGTGAAATGAATACCAGAGTCCATGAGCTTATAGAAAAAACAGAAACTACAGAGAAGTGAGGGCCAGATTTTAGACCAGGTAGATGGCATTGAAGACAAGATTTAAGTCCCCAGGGTAAAGTGACAGAGATGATGAGGAAAGGGGTAAAGAGTTCAAGCTCACTTATAGTCATTCAGGAGTCTGGGAGTTAAGCAAAAATTTCTGATGAACAAACAGTTCGATTTGTCACTGATGGATGAAGGCTCTGAATCTGCATTGAGACAGTCCTGACATGGTACTTTACTTAAACAATGCAGACTAAGAAAAATAAACCATATCTGAACAAAGAAAGGAAGAGGATACAGTGGCTATTAACAGTGAAATATGGTGGGTTTTAATTAGCAAATGCTAATTCTAGAACTGGATATACAGTGGAATGGAAACATCGAATCTCAGGTGAAAGTAGGTGATAGCAAAATACTATTAATCTGAAAAGGTATAATGAGGAAAACAAAGTAAGAGAAAATGGAAAGGCTGATTGCTCCTTCCAGCAAAAAAATGTTATTATCAATAAAAAAATTAAGTGGAGTCTATTTTTTTCTGTACTGAAACAAATTTTATCTCTATGTATACTGCTTGAATTATATTTTTTACATTAAGAAGCCTAAAAATGAACAATATTAGTTTTCCAAAATAATATAGGCTTGAGTAAATCATGGAAATCCAGTAAAGCAGCAACAAACCTGTGGAAAAGTGATGGATTCCACAGCAGTGACATAAGCAGGATGGAAAAGGGGAAGGGGAATGTGGGAAGAAAGAACTAGAGAGAGAATTATATGTATAACTAGATGTCCAGAACAGAAGATAAATATGTAAACAGGTCTGCAGAGAAAAAAAAAAAAAAAAAAGATTATCAAACAGGATGATCAAGTTTTACACTTTTAAAACCACTTTGACATTAATTGGAAAAAAAATAATAGTAAAAACATACCTTCTGATTAGCTCATTCTCTTTCAGAACCTATTGGTTTTGTATACCACCTGTGTGAGATGCAAGAGGATCACAATTCTCCTGGACTTTGTTTCAAAAAAATGAACCAGGTTGATCAATAAAATACAAGTTGCTGCACAATTAAAATTCAATGATCATACCATTAGATCTGAAATATTTGTAAGGAAAAGCTAGTAGTATCATGTAGTACTCTTATTACAGTCAGACTTTTAAAGAACATAGAACAATTTTTTTAAAATGTCTTGAATAAAGTATTTGACAGAAAAGAGATTATGGTGTACCGGTAAATACTTAAGAACAGATAAGGATTATAAAATCAAAAATAATTCCATCAGAGCCCACTAGATTGCAGCTGAAGGGTTTGGAAGCTGAATACAGCTTTGCTGAAGCATAAAATCACAGATAAATAGGAGTAGCCACAAATACTGGAAAAAAAATGAACACTAGTGTCTGCGCCATACCTAATCTATTGATTTTTTTTAAGGTAACATAAAATGGTTTGATTTTACTGGGTGGAAACATAAATTGGATGTGAAGAGAAATTGCAGATATTGGGACTACTTACATGAAAAAAAAGATGAAGAGAGGTTATGATAAAAGTCAGAAAAGCGGCTTATGTTTGTCTTTCCATAAGTATGAAGAAGACACAATGAGACCGAACAGTTGCAAATTCAAAACATTAACTTGATAATTTTGCTTTTTCTGGTACTTCTACCTGACCAAGACTCTGACGATGCACTGCAGTAAATAGACAGTATACACAAGGTGATAGCAGTAATTTTTTTTTTTAAATGGTTTTGAAACACCTTACTTCAGAGCCTGCACCAGCCTTCACCTAGCAGGACTGGTAGGAAAGGGCGACTGGCCACAGTTATCCCATAGCACCAGGATAACTGCACCTTTGCCTGCAGGAGCTGGCACAGATAGAGGCAGGGTTGGACAGCGCAAATCCATATATTAGTCAAACTGGACAGTTCCTATTTTTCCCCTTTGTGTGTGTTTTTTAGAAGAGAACAAAGGCCAGTTTAAAGAGGAATGAAAGCATCCATATTCTAAGTACTAAAATTGCGCATATGTGTGTGTTTGTACAATGTGTATACATTTAAGAAACACTTGGGTTTTGTTGTGGAAACATAATTACTACAAACTTAAATACATCTAGACAGAAAGACATGACTCCTTTCCTTACTTTCGCTTTCCTATCAGACAAGAAGGATGATGATCTGTCTCCTATTAATAGTTCCAGACAAATGGCAGTATGTTTCTGCTAACACTCTGACAGGGAAGGAC
This sequence comes from Nyctibius grandis, assembly GCF_013368605.1. Taxonomy (NCBI): domain Eukaryota; kingdom Metazoa; phylum Chordata; class Aves; order Nyctibiiformes; family Nyctibiidae; genus Nyctibius; species Nyctibius grandis. The sequence continues at coordinate 42,407,027 of NC_090665.1, forward strand.
TTGACTGCTTGAAAAAGTAGGGGTTGCCAAATGTGCTGTAAGTGAAGATAGGCTTGGTCTTGTAAAGCTGGAAGTTCAAGTGCAAGATAGAAAACGAGCCCTTGGCAATATCATGTAAGGAGAGGCTGAAAATTATTTTATATGTTTTATCAGAAATGTTGTCTGAAGGTGTTAGATATCTGCAAACAGTGGAGGCTAATGATGGGGTTCTTCAAACACAAAAGGCTCATGGTTGGGTGGCCCTTGGGAAGGTCTGTCTCCTTCATCTTTCATGGGACCAAACCTGAATAAAGTGTTGATTTAGTAACAGTTTTCTATTCCCCAGCACAACTGCTCCATGCCTTCTGGAGAAGCATGCAAGGAGAGGGCCAAGAACTAGAGACGTCACATGAAAAGCTGCTGTGGCTTACAAGGTTGTGCATGTTTATTCACAAAGACAGTGGTGCAGGGAGGGATGGAGGGCCCTTGGGTCCATGGGCTGAGTGGGCTTTATGTTGTGTGTCAGGCTACAGGCACAAGCTCACCCTTAGTTATTCATGTCTATGACATCGCCTTGCCTGTGAGGTGATACCAGCTACTGGAATTAGAGGTCCTGCGTTGGGTCCAAGAGAACATGCTGTGGCTGGTTAAAGCATAAAATGGGATACAAGGTTTTGGGACTCTCCTCCCTCCTATGCCATTTACCTATGGCACGGTGGGAAGAATGCCAGCTAAACACTCTGTGCCTCAGTTTCCCACTTACAAACGAGAATAGTAAAGCATTCCTACTGTCCGGAGTAGGATAGCCCTCATCATTAGAGCCTAGAGCGTGCTTTGATATCTCAAGTAGGTAAACACAACTCAGCTGTACAGTATTATCGATCTTACATGTGGTAAGGAAGAATTTTGGCTGTTCCGAGGCCCTAACCTTTTCCTCCTGCCTTCCCTTCCACTCAGAATGTCCCAAACACGTGCCGAGGAACACTGTGATGGCAGCTGAGGGAGGGCCAGTGGGTACTGAAGTGTGGCTTTTGTCAGTTTAATAAGCTGCTGCTCTTGCAAAAATGGCTGCAGTCTCTAAACTTAACCCCTGAGAACTTCAATTATTTTATCTACCAATCTTTTGGATTACTGACACCCTCCAAGGGAAAAGCTGTTGTCTTAGATTAGCCAAAGCAGCTACAATGCTGTCTTCCTTAGAGACGGAGGATGACTTAGCTGTCTTATCCTTGGAAAGTCTATATAATCCGAAGATTAATCCAGAAGACCCTGATCTCTGCAGCAAAAGGCCATTGCTAACAAACTGCTTTCTCTCTAGCAAAGCTAGCTCTTCACTTTCTCTTTCAACCTAGAGTAAAAAGAGCTGTAATTGTCCTAATAAAAGCATTTTAGCATCACAGATAGCAACTGTCATAATATAATTTCTTGCCTACGTAAAATTTATCCAAGAAGTGAAATGGTTCCTACATTCCTCACTATGAAAAGAGAGTTAATTGCTATCAGTTAAATGCAAGCGCTGAGGAGACTAGATGAACAGCTTTCTCTTGGATCTTCTACAGGTATCTTAGGCTACAAAATACTTGGTACTGTATGTGTGTTGACTTTAAAATCATCGTGGGATACAAAATAATGCACATTGCTTTTCTGAGCTGCTTCATTAGCCTGATTTACCTCCAAGGTTCCTGTTTCAGGCAAGTCTGCTGGTCTTGCTTACAAAAGGATCAGCCACAGTACTCTGCAGCGTGAGCCGAGCCTTTTGTCCTCCCAGTAAGAGGGAATACAGAAGAGTACAAAACAAAAACAAACCTTCCCTGGAAAAGTATTCTGTCAAATTAGCAGGGCACTTCAAATACAAAGATCTTCAAATTCTCACTTTTGCTCTATTTTAGAGACAGAGAAGAAAATCCTCATTTAGCAACAAACTACAATCCTTGACATACCACTTTTAAAATAACTAATCGGTCAATCTCCCTCTCCCTCTGTCCATCTTTTAAGAGAAAATATTGAGTGTAGTTTGAAAAGAAATGTCCAAGAACTCTGTGACAAAGCAGAAGCCATATCTAAAATGAACAGTAAAAGCTGACAACGTCCCTGCTCCTCTGAACAAGGTACAAGGCAGGCAGAGTCCCGGAGCAAGGCGTGGGAGTTTACAGGTTGATCAGAGGTCCACCGTAAATGAAGTCACGTAAGTTCTCTCACCTGCTTTTACCAGTGACTGTGGGACATTTTAGATTGTCTCTTCTCCTGAGGGCATCTGTAGCATGAAACTGAAGGCAGCCTCACAGATGGCAGAAACTGTGTAGGGCTTTCTGTTTACATTTATTTGTATACAGACACTGGCTTGTTTGCTGCTTTTTCTAAATTACTGCCCTCTGCATTTTCTTCGTTTTACATGCACTGCAGTTAAACTACTTTTTCTTATAAATATGGAAACTTGATGACTTGAAAAAATCCTTCCATGTCAATTCTGCAGTTCATATTCATGCTGAGATTGTATCTAATTTTGAAAATCTTCACACTTGTGCCCTGCCATCATGTGTAATCTTTTATGCATGGCTACCTCCACTGCTGCTGAAGCAGTTGCTATGCGACAGATGAACCTGCTCCGTGGGGCCCTGACATTAGTAAAAGCAAATTGACCACAGGAGCACTAATCTAGCATGAAAAGCAGTTGGTGCTGTGCATTTCCTAGAGAAGGATTACCTAATCAACAAGCAAAACCTCCTTTTAAACGTGAGCTGAATTACCTGGGTCTGGATTTCCCTGTTTCGCACCTTTTTGCTACACCAAATCATCCCGAAGAGTGAAGTCTGCGAAGGTGCATTACTCAAGAGGCACAGGGACTCACCTCAGATCAGATTCTTAGCTCTCACCCTGGCCTGCTTGCAAATTTGTCATCTAGGCTGATAGTTGCTGTAACTTGTTTCTCCAAGGTTACCAAAAACTGGTAATGAAGACAAATAAAGACAAAAGATGGTCAGACAACAGTGAATGTCACCCTGTTATCACCTCACTGATAAGCCGTCTGAACTTTAAGTGTCAAAAAAGGGTTAGAGGCGAAAGTGGTCACCTAATCCGCATGGAAACCGGGTATAATGCCTTCTGCTCAAAAAGCACCACAGCACACTGCTCTGTTTCTTGGAGAAAGTGATCTCAGGGGAATTATACTTTGCCAGCCAGATCACTACTAACATCATTATTAGTGATTTAACCCTGCAAGTACTGGGCAATTTTCTTTGAATCCATCACCAAACATATGATTCTATTAGAGAAAATGAGTCCTGACTCTCATAAAGGTTCAGCTGACCTCTATCCTGCTTGTTTCTGAGGAGGTTAAGGCTGATAATCTACTGTTTTCTCCTAGAGGTAGAAAGGCTTTAACCCTTATCTTGTCACAGGTAAAAAGAATTGCTGGAAAAAGTGACTTCAAAAGCCACTTTTGAAGTGGCAAGGGTTTTATAACATGAAGCATTTTCAGGAGAATTATAGGTGGTCCAGTGCTGGAGGATTCAAATTTGCCCAGTTGAAGGTGTCTGCAACTTCACTACATCCCAGTGAGATTCGATTAATTGCATAAAAGACAAGTTTCTCCTGCCCCTGTTTTCTATTGTGGTGCACCAGAAAGAAATCTAACAATCCAGTGTGCAATGCTACACGTGTCACAAAACTTTGCACCCAGATGTAACTGAAACATCATCTCAGGTCTAAGACCTCAGAATACTACATCCAGGGTTAAAACCATATCTTGGCTGCACTGGACTACAGCCCAGTTTGGGCCAAGAGATCAACATGCTTATATAAGGTGGCTCAAATTGCTCCGGAGATATTTGTAACAGGACAGGATGAGAATTTGACGACATCTTCATGGGGATAATACTGAAAACTGATGCATCATAAGGCTTATAAAAGATAGGAAAACAGAAGTTACTTCTTACAAAATCTTAATCTCTTCCTTAACTCTTCATTTGTCTCAGATTCTGAACATAATAGCAACTACAACAGAACTTGCTGTCCTTAATACAATCATTTCATTTAGCTCATCAAAGGAGTTTTATTTCTAGTGCTGCTGCTGTTTATGACTAAACTCTTGTTAAGGCATACAGTACAAGGGTTACTGACTATTCACTGAGTGACGCGAAGGGACTTCGTGGTACAACTTCCATTAACCTTAATAGGATCTACACAGCTAAATCCCCACCCTGAATACTTAACCTCCGCTGTCTCTGTCTCTTCTAGTCTGTATAAATTGCCTTGAAGAGCAAAATAAACAAATGCATATATACTGCCTTTGGCGTAGTGCTTAAGCATACACAGCATATATTCATATACCTTCAAACCAATCTCAGATGGGTCCTGCCCCCCAGCCTGACCATTGCCCCGTGCACATCAGCACAACAGTGACTCACCTTGTAAGCCTTGCCCTACACATGTGCACAAAGCTCTTCATATCAGCTAAGCTTCAGTTCTCTGCAATGTTATCCTGACAGCCTTTTGTGCAGGATTATCCACTGCCACCGATAAGGAACTATCATGTTCCATACTTGTAGAACTTTTATTCAGACCCATCACAAATGAATCAAGATTGGATGCAGGACCAGTGAGAACTTGGAAGGTAGGAGTTCAGGTCATACTCATACACGAGATATTCAGTTCATACTGAACAGTATTCTAGTGCAGATCTCAGGGAATTAGGAGACTTCAGCCAGGGCTAACATTATACATTGGATAAGTTCAATGAAGCTTTTAGAATTTCACACTGTGCTTTTTTGCCGTATACATCAACTGTGAAGCAACCTCTGTACCACAGAACCACAATCTAGTTGTTGGAACTTGGTCTACAAAACATCCTGTAGTTTTAGGCAAATCTTTACTTCCCATGTCCAGGCTTTACAGAGGTCACCATGTGCTGTAAATCAGTTGCCACCTCGGAGTTCTCACCCAGAAGTGAGTGCACAACTGTAGCTGGTAATACTGTAGTTGTCTCCTATGCGTGCAGATATGTTTAAAAGGCACAGACATGCCGGACCCTTATCTACCCTCTCAAACGTCAGTTGGTGTAAATCAGCCACTGGCTTCAACGGCCTCTCATAACAGGAACATGAGAAACTTGGATTCTCTTTCCAGCTTTGTCCCCTGCCTGCTCTACAACCACAGCTGTGTCATTTCACATCCCCGTGCTTGCTCGTTAAAATATTTCTCTTATCTATGAGATACTGATATGCTTTCTAGGCTGCACTGAGGTATAAAACATATTTTAAAAGAGCTAGATGTTATTTGTGTTCAGTTAAAAAAAATGGATATGTTAGACCCCACTATCCAACCCAGGAGTCCCTGTGAATTCTCGGAATTTACTGAGCATTCGGACACTCACTGAGGATGTGGATTTACTCAGGAAATGTGACATCTTTTACACAACTCTTACCTCCAAGTGGACTATTTTATCCAGCAAAGGTCCAAATGCAGGGTACAGAACTGCAAGGTCAGCAAATCCACGCAGCTTCAGTTGTTGGCCACTGCATCCGTTAACTTGCTAATGAAGGCTGCAAACATCTGCTAAGAACCAGATTCAATACTCTTTATGTAAAGCCATTGCAAAACTGCTCCTCTGCCAGTTACAGATCCTGCTGTTTTCATGACCAGTTTAAGCACACTTATTCTTGCCCCAGGTTTAACTAGTTCTCTCTCTCCCTTCTTCACTCACCCTTCCCATAGCATGTGTGCACACAACTCAGTATATATCCTTATAAAGAGAGAAATTATATCCATTCAGTCTTGACTTCAGCAAGCTTTTAGGATGTGCTACAACCCAAGAAGAGCTGTGCAAGCTGGCCTGCACGGGAGCCAGCTCCAGATCTAGAAAGCCGTAAAGGTGCTTCAGCACAGCATTCCACCTGAGCAAAGAAGTACTGCTGCATTGCAGGGCACTTCAGTTGAGGTTCAGGGCTACACTGATGCTGCTATTTCCACATTTGAGTGCACCATCTGGATGTACTAGCTTGAGCAGGTGCTAGCTCAAGGCTTTCCTTGCTGTACTTCAATACACAGAATAGATATGTCCCCACCTGTCAGGCAGGCCCTCCAGTTCCCCCTTGTCACCCCACTGTCCTTTCCAGCACCTGTTCCAGCTTGACTTTGTTTTCCTTGAAGGTGAGTGATGAGAATTATACAGATGTGATTGTTCAAACTCATCAGTGTTTTGTACAATGGTCTTAATACTTCCCTCTTTCTCCTGGAAATACCTCTCTTAATGGATCCTGCAAACACATATGGGGCTTCTGCCCATTCATGTTAATTTAATCTCTCCTATTGTTCATCAGAGCTTTTTCTCTGCCCTAACAGCCACTTCTTTTTTTGGAGCAGTGACACAAATTATCATTAAGCAGGGCAATGCTCAAACCCTCAAGGGCTACAATTAGGTTTTGGGGTTCCATGTGGGAGGACTGCACCAGAATAATATAATCCTTTCTTTATTCTTTAACGATCATTACACTTGCAATGTATTAATAAAACTCATTTCCTATCCTTCTGGATACGCAAGACAAAAGTAATTAAAACAAAAATTAAGAAGCCCTTGTTGTAGGTAATAACAACAAGGGTCCAAATTCAGCTTTCAGAAAAGCTCCAACAGTTTGATTCTGTGCCCAAAAAAGTCACTGGAAAATATCTCACTGAGTCTAGCTGGGCAAGGTACGGCTCACCATGAAGAAGCTGAGAGTTTCATATTTATATCCATAGGCAAAACCTTCCCCTCTATCTTTCACTGTGAAAAGAGCAACTTTCCCCTACTCCAGAGATTAGCACCATTAGTGAATTGTTTCGCCCGGACTCTGAGTGCTTGTGTGAGTTACCTGGTTCTTGCTCTGATCACACTGTGAGATGAGAATGGAAATTTTCAGAAGGCATCCCAAGGTTTATGCAATTTCCTTTTTTTTTTAACAATGAAAACAATGACCAGATATACTACATGCATTTTACAGTAAAATATTTCCTATTTCAGCATTTGTGACTTCTTATATTTTGGTGTCTCTGAGAGTTAAGTTTCTGTCCCTTACTACATGGCCCACCAAGGACTGGGAGCAAGACTGGGAACAGAAATGCATGAACTTGAAACTCAGAGCAGGGAGGAGAGGAAGACATAAAAAAATCTGAAGCCCAAACTTATATGTTTCATGTGATGAAAACTAATTATAAAATCAGAATGCATTACCATAATTGTTTATATCTGTGTTTTAAGGAATTTACTGTCTTCTGAATCTAATAAACGAAGGAACTGAAGCTTGACTGCTACAACAGTTTTTAATCTGTTTGGAAATCAGTCCAAACAATGAAGAAATGCTTTCCAGTATTACAAGAAAATGTTACAGTAAGGAAAGAAAATGGAAGGGAAAGAGAAACCTTTTAAAAACAAAGAAACAAACAAAACTGCTTAATTATTAATTGGGGATAATTAGGGGCAAAATGTGCCTGGCTCGCCTAGAGTGCAGGATGGGAAACAAGGACATACGAAGCATTGCCCTTGGCTCTCTGACCCCGCACATCCCCAGCAGAAGCCATACGTTGCTCCCCAAGGAAGCTGGGAGCCAGGGGCCCTTGTGCACTGGCTGGGAGGGGCTGGCAGGTTACAGACATGGTATTACGATCCTACCCTGACAAAATGAGGGGCTCTGGCATACTTGTGAGCTCCATGCTCTCCATGAGGTTCAGCAGCAAATGAATATGGTACACCCTTGGTGAGCTAAATGTGAAATATCAGTCAAATATCACCAGCTCTGTGTTTTTATCCCTCTCAGCAAGATAGTCTTCAAGCATCTGCTCATACCTCTGCAGCTGAGGCAGATTAATTGAAAGGATAAAACACCAGGTAAATGCTTAAGAGCAGCCAAAGCAGACAAAGGTTTAGTGTTAGCACAGATCCTTCATCCCATTCTTAGCCTTAAAAGAGAAGTTAGTCTTTTTCCCATACATCTCACGTCTACAGCTGTTCACCTCATCACGTTGTGCATATAGTTGTTAGAGATGCCTAAGATTAAACAAGTTTTTGGCAAAGATTGCGAAGCACGCAGTTTTCCATCAGATGGGGAGGACTGTGTAGGAGGTTAATATTGTCAGGCACACACAATGAGAGCAGTAACTGCACAAAGGCCAATAATGGCCCTAAAATCAAGAGCACTTTTGAAGTTCATCTGAACCCAATTTTTCACAGACATGGTCAGGAGGCCTTCATTTGCTTCCTGGTGAGAATGTGTTTGTATCACCTGAGCTCAGCTAATTTCTGTATTTGAGGTTCAGCAAAGTCTCCAAGATCTGAATGAGCAGAGAGTACATAAATGGTGCTTTTATCCTATTCATGACCTTCCAGGTGCACACACGAATGCAGCAGTGGGGAGGAGCAGACCAGTTGTTGGTGTTGTTACCTGTATTACACCGGTACTGGGCGTCAAAAACAACTTTGGTTCCAGTCTTTCAAAGCACGCACAGCTTTCAGCATGAGTAAGCCTGCTAATTTCATGGTACAGCTCATCTGCCTAAAGCTGAGTGTCACTGATCCCATGCATGAGTGCTACGGCTCTCAGGCGAATATTTAGCACCCACTTAATTTTAAACAGAATGGTAAACTCAGTAACACTGCACTGTAATATTGCAGAAGCGCTCCAGAAACACTCTGAACAGAAGCTGTATCTCTGACTCAGAAACAAATCCTCTGACATTTTGTCTGTAGAAGCCAACTAAAAATATCCTTTTAATCGTGATTTGGCCAAAATACTCTTTCGCAAGGGTGAAACAGTGAGTGTCCAAACCTTGCTGTAGAATGAATACACAAAGAAGTCCATCCATCTTGCCTGGCTGAGGACGCAGTGCTTGCAGAAAGCAGAGGGCAGCTGTTTATCCGCAAGGCAAGGTACAGCGGTGTGAATTTCTCACACTTCTCAGCCAATGTAAAGTTCTCTCCCCCTTTTCTTTTTCAGGATAAAAGTAGTGTTTGTCACTTGCTGCAAAAAAAAAATGAAGCTTGCTAGAGGACATTCTGTTTCTCATCCAGCTTGCGTGCGTCTCCCACATGTTCCTGAAATTTCTCCAGCAATAGGTGTTTGTTGTACTGCCATGCGGAATCTCAAATGGTTTTATAATAGCGTCTCCTCTGCTGTCTCATTACTCTTAAAAACAAAGTTGTGTTAGAATTGTTTGCTTTCTTTCCTTTTTGTTTCAAGATTTGAAAAGGCAGCTGCTAGAGACTAGTTTTGTTTTTTTGAAATACTCCACTCCTAAATAATACAGCATCATGTGCCTCTCGGATGGAGAACACACTTTGGCTGTATGATTAACTGAACTGCTTTCCTCGGGAAAATACCACAGCTGGGATGTGACCTGCTTCTGGACTTGGATTTCATTTCTGAACGAGAGCAGTCCACCAGAGCTTGCTAGCTCTTTAGGCAGGAATTACGTGTTACTGACTCGGGCCAAGCACAATGTTAGCCCTTAATAATAATAATGAGTTGGGAAAGGAGCTCATAACTGGATGTGTGAGGTAAAGAATATCTGAAGAGCAAAGGTTGACAATATTCTTGGGGATGATGGCATTATTTCAGAGGAATCTCTCTAGGCATCATGTATGAGAGGAATTTGTCCCCTGTGGACCACACCGCCAGGTTTCTTGCTGCCAGCACATACTTCAGTTACCCAGCCACTATCCAAACAAGCATTTCTTCTTCAAACCCTCTGGAACCACTGACTTTTTGACAACACAGCCTCCCAGGAGGAGTTTAGCACAGCAAATAAAATACAGTAATTAAATATAATAAAATAAACTATGAGGATAACAAAGTCAGAGATTGATTTGTCAAACGTAATGCAAACCTTGCTATTTAAAAAGTGTTACAGATTTTGCTGTACATTCCTCCTGCTAGGACAAGTACATTGTAAGTAATCACAATTTTGCTGCCTCAGAGAATGCTACTTCAGCTGCTTCCTGCTCAATACAGTGAACATCCGAATCACAGTGAAAAAAATTTCAATTAGAAATCTCTCAATTTTCCTAAATTTCTTCCAGGTACCCTGCATAGCTGCTCGCACCGTTTATTCTGCCTGCTGCAACAAACTGTTTGTTGTTGCTACAACAGGAAGCACTTGTGCGAGGATGCAGACACCTGGACAATACCTTGTGCATGGGAAGAAATACTCTCTTGACCTCTTTCATCCTCCCAATTTTTGTATTCTTCTCATCTAAAGATTTGTACACTGAAATCACCATGCACAAAATCAACACTTTTGCATTCAAATCACATTTATACATCAGCTTTCTTTCCTTCCCCCCCCCGCCCCCCCCTTTTTCTTTTGTACGTCTTCCTGTGCCTGTAAATACCCAGAAAAAGCTGTAGAGTATATCCTTTTGGGTCCCAATTAAGATTCTGGACTGCTGTTCTCTGTATGATAACAACCTGAAATGCTGACAACACGCTACCTGTCAACAGGCAAATGAAGGCCAACCATCTGTTCTACTATAAATTGTCTCCATTACGCTCAACTTGAAAATCCGCTTTAAAGACTCTCCAATTATCTAGTAACCTGAGCCAAATGATGCAATGTTATTTTAACTAGAATCGTCATTGTGTACAAGAAAAGTAAACATTAAAATCTCTGAACAAAGAAAGATTTTTGAAAAGCTGTTTTATATCTGATTTTGTGTGTATGGCTCTGATGCACGTGCTGGAGCAGCTCAGAACCACAGAAGCAAAGGCTATCAGATTACTGGTTGTTGAAAACCTGAATTTCAATAGATAGAGAGTCTGCTCAGGAGCCTTTTGTCTCAAAACACGGTAATTACAAACCTCCTGCAAATAACTAGATCTCTCCTGGATGCGCAGTACCCAGCGTGGCCAGGCACCTGACGCTGCCCCAGAGGTGCCACCTGCCCCTGGGGACTGCAGGCTCCATTGTGTAGCTCCATGCAGAAATGCACCTGTGTAGCACAGGCCCATGAGCAAGGTCATTAGCACATCAGTGCAAGAAGTTCAGAGGTAAGATACCAAAGGAAAAGGCCTCAAATGGGTTTGATTTGGGCATACATTCCGTTTAGTTGAGCTTGCATTTGGTTCCAGGATTTTCATGTCCAGAGATCAGAAAAACCAGGCACTAAAGGAAGGGTGCAGCTCTTGCCTGAGCCTCTGGTTTCCTGTCCTTAGAACATTTCCTATTCCTTAGACTGCCTTCAAGCCCTTGTACTTCTTGCCGGCTTTTCTTTTTTGTGCATTCCCTGCTTTCCATCTCACTGCACTATGGGCTTGCAAAGACTTTCCAAGTAATGGAATTGCAACCTTCTCTCTTCCTCCTACACACTGAGGAAAACTTGACCTGGCTTGCCCCGTATGCCAGAGACAGCAAGTGTGCATAGCTTGTACCCGTGCATCATAAACTGCACAGAGCTGCAACTGGTGACAGACAGGGACCAGTTTGCCTGTGGTACACTACCACAGATCTTTTCAGAAGAGCAAGGGTGCCAAAACCCAATTCTATTGTCTTGTTTAAGTCTGCTGGGGAAGGCCAAAAAAAAAAAAAAGAGGTGGTGAGTTTAGGCCAGGTTTCTAACACCTTGTTACATCACTGACACCTGTACGGAGAGTGTAAAATACAGCACAGAACCAGAATTTATATGGAAATAAATAAACTCATACACTGCGGAGCTGACAATCTAACCCAGACTTTCCCTGTTTGGTAACCGAAACTTGTATCAGCAGCTGGTTCAAGCAAGCAGGCCAGTCTTAAGAGCTACACAGAGAAGGATACATCTCGTGAACGTATCCTCAGATCCCTGCATGCAATAGCACTCAGGATTTTGAACACAGGACTCATTGCACCTCTATTTCAGTCATAAAGCTAAGTAATGTAGGTATCAATCTACCATGAAAATATATTTAAAATCTATCCATACCTCTTAATGTCTGAAGATTATAGATGGCAAAGATACTATTGACTGAAGGGAAAGAAGTAGAAACACACATGGGTTTACCTTTGCAGATGCAAGAATTAGGATATGGGATTCTACTGGAAAATTTGCAGGCGACTTCAGAACAATTTTCAGTTGCAGGGGTAAATTAAAGCTTCAAAGATACCAAAGAAGAAAATCCAAAACAGGGAGAGGTAGGCATGTAAATGTTTTCGTTATTGTGATGACTTTTACAAAGCCATTCACCTGTATAATGCCTTATTGACAAGACAATAGTTGCAATTTGCGATACTTAAATGACACAGAAGCACTGAAAATCTCTGTAAAACACTTAGCACCTAAACAACAGTACTTGATCCTAGGCTATGGGCTCAGCAAAATTAAATAACTGTTTTGTATACAGCTTTGTGCTCAGGAATAACAGTTTGTGCTCTGTGATACTTACTAGGGAAGTTAGACACAAGGGAGTCATCGAGGAAGAATAAGATGACACAGTTGTCTTCATTATGAAATGCATTTTTGAAGGTTCATGTTTCTTCTTTCATACAAAAGAAAGGCAGGAATTTATAGACTGTACTAGATACTTCCAAGAAATTCGAATGAGGCAAAGGTAAAAGTTGGTTTAATGAATCAGACAATTGTGATTTATGTAAGTGAGGAAGACCGTTGCCCTTCAACATAAGTAAGTTGCAGCCTTCAACAGTGGTAGGAATCTGCATTTGGCATGACCCTTGAGACATTGTTTTCAGTTTATGGACTTTAAATTGTTCCTCCTACAAATTTCTCTGTAAAGGAAAGCCTACCTCCGACTTTGATTCCTAAATTATTGTGGGTGTTGCTGGCTGGCTAACCTGATGGGAGTTTTTGTTTCTTGTTAGGTTTGTCATTCTGCTGAAACCTGTAGCCAAGATTTTCATCCGGTACAGTTCTGTTTGCCTTTGTACTAGCAACACCATGCAATGGTCTGCATTTGCTGCTGGCATTTACGACTTCCTACTGGTGTAAATAGCCATAGGAATTGACATGCACACCCCTCCTTAGACAAGTCTTTTAAAAATAATAAAACACCGTACTGTCTGCTACTCTGCCAGCTTCTTGTAGTCTATAATCTGAAACAATGCAGATATTGCTTAAATATAATTGCCAGCTCTGGCAGCTATATCCAGTACGTATTCAGTAAGCTTCATACTACCCAAAGCAATATAGAATCTGACAGCACATTCTTCTGCCTCTGACCACCTCCCTGTAGTCAGGAAATCCTAAGTGAATGGTCAAAGTTGGTAACAGTTCATTAAGTAGGTGACTCATAGAAGAGCTGGTCTACCTCCAAATAAACTCTTATTTACTCGAGCCAAATTGAAACAATATCATATCACATTAAATTTTGATTAAGTCTGGAACAAACCTGGAGAGAATATAGGGAATATATTCTATTAAATCTGTACTGAAGTCCTGAACCAAGGAGTATTTTACACCTTCTAAGAGATAGCACGTGGACAGCATAATTTCTCATTGTCTCAAATCAAAGCAAGGCTAAATCATGCACCAAATCTAACCCAGGTTAGATCTCACATCCAGACATCCAGAACTCTGTGCTATTTCAGATCTACATTCAATACTCACATCTCTAGTCACCAGCTATTTGGAGATTTGGGGCAGGAAGAGGATCTCCAAGGATATGAGTATAAACAAATAAAGCCAAGAACTTGTCTGCATGACACGGTTGCTTACTCTGTGAACTACAACTACCTCATTTCTTGTTGCTCCCGTCAGGAACAGTTCATAAAGCACCTGGACATCACCTCCTGAACAAACACGTCACAACAACATTCCAGCAAAAAGTGAAATACATCCTGTATAAGCACCTATTAACTGATGTAATGTACAATAAGGAGAGGAGGAAATGTATATTCAACTATGTGACAGGTATTTCAAAGCACCTCATAATTAGCTTTGTTTGGTTATTTTAATTTTGTTTTTATTGGCAAGATGCAGTATGAAAAAATCTACTAATTAGATAGGAAGTTCCCCTGAAGACATCTATCAACTGTTTCTATTAATACAGGCAACTGTGAGTAAGTAGGTAGGAAGGAAAAACATTCAGAAACAACTTTTAGTTAATTAAATTGAAGTCTGGATGCAAAATACTTTTCCCCCATCAACAAATGTTCAGTCATATTTCCCAGAAAATTGGCTAAAAAGTTTTTTTTCAGAGTGAAAGATAATCCTAAAGCTGAGGATCATATCAGACTTTTAATTTCCATCTACTTTATTTCTTATAGCTTCAACACAGTAACACTAAGTGTATTATCTCTACAGATTGCTGAACTCCTTGGAGAAAGGCACTGTCACTACCAGTAAGAGGTGTGTATACACGGTTATAGGCGTTACAAATGTGTAGGATGGTAGAGCTTTTTTAACACTTCCACTCCTTGGCCTTACTTAGTTACAGAATAAGAGTTCAGAGTATGGAAGCATCACCAAGTCTGACTTCTTCCACACAGAAAACTGGGATATTTTTTTCTTCCCTCAACTCACAAATTTAAGAAAGACCTTTTCTGATACTCGGGCTGGCCAGCCAGCAATTTGTCATGTTGCCATCCAGGTTTCTGTTCTGCAGGTCAGGCTGTCAGTCAGTTGAGGCTAAATGGTGTAGGAATGTGTTAACAGCCTCTAAGGAAAGATTTCGATTTGATGGGTTTCAGCAATACATAGCCATAACTCGAAGGCAACCTCCTCTCATCCTAATGATGCTTCAGGGTAGCAGGGAAGGAATCAGGGCAATAGCATACGATTTAATAGATATTTGCTCAATATTTAGAGTCTTTGCTCTATTCTGCCTAGGCAGCCCAGAAAGGGCAGAAAAATAGCCATATTCTCTGCACTGCGTAGGCTGGAGCTCAAGCAATCCTCAGTGGCCCCTTTATATAGAGCCTGCATAGACGCCTGGCATTGCATTAGCATCACGATTAGAGTGCGCACTGTAATATCCCTGATTGATAAGCTTAGCTGGGATGTTTACATGTATGTGCTAGATATAGGCATCTGCCTGGGCTTGGAGAGAGCAAACTGTATGGGCGACCACCTGGCAAGAGAATAGGTAACGTGGACAAACACCTAAGCAGCAGAGGTGGTCTTGGATCCCAAGAGTCCGTACAGCCTTGTGACCAGCCTCTGGGTGAGCAGGCAGCCTCACATGGAGTCTGGATAAATGTGAAAGTCTGAGGGAGTGTCTCCTTCAGACATGGCGTGGGACTACTGCGAGGCCGGCTGCCATGGGAAGGGAAGGATGCAGAGCCAGTTACAGGAGATTGGCAAGGCAAGGTCTGTTACAGGAGAATCAAACAGTCTGTTCTCCCTACAGACCTGGTATGACAGGGGTAGGTGAATGTCCAAGACTGAAAAGAAACACTACTTTAATTCCTGATGTACACATACATAATGCAGATAGAAGTAAAGGAACAGCTGAACAGTGAATTTGCTAAACAGATACAGCACACAGTGCTCTGTGTAGCGTTTCTTTTCACATTTATAAAATAACTAGATTTCACGCTTATTTTGCTTCCCTTCTCTATATCTAAATTCATATTCTTTACCACCTGCGTGTGCAGAATGGAATAAATAATGATTACCACTGTGATAGAGAACTACTGCTAAAATCCCAGTAAGTCATCAAATGGTTGTTACGTACAAAGATAATGCAGTCAATAGTGGGGCTTTTTCAGCAGGGTTAGGCAGCAACACTATACGTGCATGTTTTATTAGTTACAAAAATGGGTATTTCAGTATAAGCACCACATGTAGATCAAACTGACAGACTCCTTTGGGACTAAGCCCCATCACCTTCTGAATGCAAGACAAGCATAAAACCACTGCAGCAATGGGAAAAAAAAAATCAGCTTGAAAATAATTAAACAGCAAGGCAGCCACCCATAATGATATTCAGCAGAACACATTAGGGACAGTTTGCTGGGAATGCACAAGAGCACTCCAGTTGTTTAATTAACATTGAAACGGCGGTTCCACAAGAACTAAAAATCCTGTTAATTTATGTGTCTCTTAATGATGCTCATTTAAATACTGTCAACTTTTCTCCAGTTTAATATTCATGATTTCTAGTCATTAAAACACCAGGCTCAGCTCGTGGATTCACCGAGAAACACAAATTGTTTGATGATGATGTCAGTTCTTAAAAAGTTTTTTCCCCTTAAAGTGTAAATCTCTCAGTGCTCATCACTAGAGTCATTGTAGTCTGGTCTATAAATACCATTTTTATCATTCATATAATACAATAAACTACAGTGTTCTCTCTCACCTTCAAAGATGAGCCCTGCTTGCATAAAGGTAGTTATCTTTTTATGACGGAGCATCTCAGCTGGTTAATGTAATAGCTTTATATATTGGGATACTGGGCTCAAGTCCCACTTTAGATTATAAAAACTATTTTCATCCAGGGTAGGAAACACTACATTAAAAATAATTTTAGTGCTGAAAAGACACTTGCAGCTGGATATTAAAAAGATACTGCCAATGTAGGCAGAAGTCAAACTGTGACCTTCCCAGAATTAGTATATGCACGGTCTGAATGAACACTTGCTTCCATGAAACTTTTGTTTACCCTGTACTTTCCCTGTGTTGGCAAGTTTAGTCTCTGATGCTGTCTCTTTGGCAGAAACTGTAATGTAGCCTCCTGTGACTGGGACTTGTACAGAAAATTATTGTACACTGAACTTATAGTGTCAGAGAAAACTCCTAAACATTTTATAAATTAAAAAATATGGCTTAATTATACAGTTAATCTTTCACCTTTATCATGAGAATTTAGATTTCAAGGAAAAGCTGAACATTTTCAGCAAGGCAGGGAGCAGGACATTTGGGACAGGATAAGTATGGACAACTAAAGATGGACATTTAAATGATCTTCCTTTACAAGTGCATTTCTTCCTACTATTTTTTTTCTAAGTACCAGACCATAGTATCTTCTTAATTTCTTCTTTTGTTGATGCCTTGTTTTCCTGGGCAAGATATATTATTATTTTTATTCTTTAATACCCAAACAATTGGAAGTCTCTCATATTAGATGTTTTGCTAATTTTTCTAAGTGGATTGTAAAAAATATTAATAAAGGGCACAGGTTCAGACTTAAAAGAGGTTCTATACAAAGGGCAACTGAAATCTTGTTAGCACACCAATTCCCACTGCATATCTTTAAGACCTAGCTGAGTTCCCTGTCTTAGGGGTTTTTTTGTTATTCCTGTCAGATTTCCAGTACACATTGAAATGCAACAGTGCCATATAATTTTTCTGAAAGACAGTTTGTTTGGCATTTTAGACAGACATCCAACAAAACAAAATGTACTGCATTATACAGAGAGAAAAATATTCTGTGAACCAGGCAGCACAGAACTTACACTACCTGATTAGTAGCAAAGCCAATATTTATCACCTACCTCTGCTCATTTCATTCTTTACATTTTGTTTTTTCCCTATTGTTTCATGTTTACAATCTGCACTTCCTAACTAAATAGCTTAATGTGGTTTACCTCTGAAAAAAACAGTCATAACTATGTGGTCTAGACATAATCTTAATTACTAAAATGCTATCCCATATCTGAAATGCTTTTACCCAGTTACTGTTGTTATTTTCTTCCAGAAATGTTTCAATTAAGCAAGTAATCTGCATTAACTTATTGTGTACGCATTTTAATGTAATATACCTTATTTTCAGCATCATTCTTCCCTGAAGAGATCTTTCTATTTATTTTAGTAGTCTAAATGCTCTCTTTTCAGCCAAAGATTCTTTTTTCATTATACCTCAACGAAGGCCTAATTATTAAATGCACTTTCTTGGGACCATAATTTTGGAATACAGCCTGATACATGGTTCTATCATGAAACATATGCCCATCTCTATTCTGCTTTAATCCGTAATAGATCCTCTCCAGTAAGAATGCATTATCTCTCCAGACTGATCTATGAATGATCTATGCAATTCCAATGTCCCTGTTGTTTTTCATGCTGATCAAAGAAAAAATATACTTATTCCATCTTAATTTTCTTGGGGAAAAAAAAGTTGGAATCACTGAAAAAGGATGCAGTTCTTAAGGCAAAATATATTAATTCTACCTATGGTAACATCCATCTGTTTACATCACTACAGATAAATTTGATAACATAAATCTAATATGATAACTTACACAGCTCTTCTATTTTGGTATTTATACCTACATATCCAACCCTTTTGACATTGCTTTCAGTAGGCAGTTATCCTCTTTTGAAACTTAGGCATTGTCTGTGAACTGGTTCCCAAATGAAAGCTTCCATTACATTAAATTGGTATTTTGTATAGCCAGCATGAAGCAATCAGCATATAATGTCTATTCCCAGTACATTTATTTACTAAACTTCTTCAGTGTCCCTAATCTTTGGCACTAATGGTTCAACAATTAAACAAATTATAATGAACAGTCTTGTCTTGTTTCTTGTTTTCGAAGCACTTGAACCCAATGCATGAGGAAAATCATTTCACATGCTAATTCAATTCTGAGAGCATTTTTCATATTTCTCCAACATCCCAATTAAACACAGGGATTCTACCAAGAAAAACACTTTCTCTGTACCTATACATTGAGAATAAGCCTCTTTTTCAGGCTTTATGATGTGCTGAATGTCACAGAGGAATTTTGTTGTACTTACCTAAGGGACCTCTTTTTCTAAAACACAGTTTGGTTTGCATCAGTGTAAGCTTTCTTGTCTCTAACTGTGCCAGGACTTAGTGGAAAATACTGCTTTCTATTGACTCAGGAGGGAGGTAAATTTGGTTCATCCTTATTTGGAAGGGGTTTCAAAACTATTTGTAAGTGTGGGAAGTGGTCTGCTAAGTATTCAGTTTCCAACCAGAGAAGAGCTCTCCTGAAGAAGGAAGATACTTGGGTCCCAAACATTTCAGAGAGGCATCCAGAGGGTGCATGAGTCTTCCCTATTTGTAATGATAAAATTGTCATTTCTATGCCTGTGTCAGCTATGTACCTCCATTACACAGCCAGATATTTTGAAACCCTGCAATATATCAGCAGATCTTCCATGTTTGCATATTGATTAATATGCATTTTTGCAGAGATATGACACTTGCATTTTATGAATCCCTTTATTTTGCTTGACCTTGTTCCTGAGCACTCCTTCTTGTTTTCATGGCTGTCTCAGATCATCTATTAAAAATAAATCTGACTGCTAATGTGTCTAATTTCTTCCCCGTTTGGAAGAAAAAAATGCCAAAGACCACTTGTTTACAAATAGAAGATCTTTCTGGGTTTTGGCTCTTGTTTTTGTCAGTAGTGGCTCTATTTGAGAATGGATGTTTCACTTCTTTTCTCTCATCAAAGTCTAACTCATTATTGGTCCTGCAAAGTGCAAACTTGTTGCTCTAAGTCTACATGTTTGTGTCTATGTTATGTTTTTGCTAAATCCACCTTGCAAGCTAATATATATCCCGTTATAATTGCTTTAAAGGCCTCCCTCCTAGGATTCTGAAGATAAATTCTGTAAGGGATTGCCCAGCATATGATTATTGTGTGATTTTCTGTTTTATTCACACTTCCTTTCAGTGCTACTTAATCCTCATCTTTTCTTCTGACATGGACTTTGTTTTTATGAATACCAGTGCGTAGTCAGAGATACTGTTCTAATTCTAAAATGAGAATTTCACATAATAGACTTATTGATATCAAAATTAAATCACCTGGAATATGTGCTTTGAGAGATTCAGAGAAATAAATATATTCCCTTAAAATGTAGAAATCTTCCAATGTCCATCAACTCTGAGTTTTGCAAACTGATTCCAATATTTAAGCTTTTTCAGTGAAGCTTCTGGGATACTTGTTTATATATCCAGTATTGGGCTGATGAGTCAACTATTACCTGTGAATCCAGGGCTGTTGCAAACACTATTCAAACACTAGAAGTGGCAAGATCCTCCTTATTTCAGTAAAAATTTTATATGGGTAAACATCAGTGACAAAGTTATCTTCCTTCTGGATCTGGTTTGATCCTTTTACAGTCCTGCACTACTTGTGTAGGTATCAATAAACACATAGTGTTTAATAGGAGCAAAACACTCCTTCTATAGAGAGCTCCCAATGGCCTTTTGGTGTCCTTAATTTTTTCCCTTCTGGTGAGTCTCCTGATGAATCACTAGCCACATTTCCCTTTTTTATTGTTTTTTTTGTTTGTGGTTTGGTGTGGTTTGTTCTTGCTTTTTTTAATAAGGGGTATCTTTTAATAGCTTGCTCCATATTTAAAATCTGGTGTCCCAATTTCTTTTTTTACTCTTTCCATACTTAATATCAATGTTAAGCTTTTTTCTTTATTTAGTAGTACCCTCTTATCCTTGTGGGGGTTTTTTGTATCTCCTTTTCTGCTAATCAAACTTCTGATTATATTCAACATCATACCCAATTATAGCATAATTTTAAACTATACATTGGAACTATGCTACATTTTTGCTTTATACTATATTTTCTGGTATCCATATTAGTAATCACAAACTTTCTTAACATTAACTCTTGTAGTTGTTACTTGTTATTTGTTGGAAATTTGTTTCATAAACTGTATCTTTATAATTTTAGCACAAAACTCATTATATAGATTTTTTTGCCATCAAGGCAGTATTTTTTCACAGTACAAGCACTGTGGTTTATTACATTCAAAAGGCATCCCAATTCCCTTTCTCTTATAGTTAATGAGCCCTCAGGTGAAATACACTTAACTTGAGCCTAATCAGTGCCTATTTGTTCTTGCTTCCAGCAATGAGGTCAGGAACTTTTGGACTTCCCCTGGCACACAGAAAGCATAGCTTTGACTTACCTGGTACATATTCAGGGTTGTTGAGAACTCTGGAGCATAGTCCTCCTATGGAGATGTTTGCAGATTTGTGTTAATAAAGTCCCTTTGGTTATGCTCCACTGTTGTGTCTTTTGATGTCCAGAAAACTAATCACTATAATAATATAACTCTGCTATGCCTGGATTACTTCATTTATTGCATCCTCATGCCCTGATACTTTTTGAATTTTATTTGACAATATCAATGCAAAGCTTTAGGTATCTACATGTCAAGTGGCAAACGAGTTGTATGTCTGTGGCCACCCTTTCAAACACCAATATTGTCCTTAAACACCTGTTTTTCAGTTCTAACCATTAGGTCACAGACTTCCTCTTGCTTGTTCTCTCTCTGTCCCCATGACTCTTGCATAATTGGGTTTACATTGGCCCACTTTCAATTGGAGATGTAGAAGGTATCCCTTGCTACCGCTGTAAAATAGCCAATTTGCTGATACGGAGAATATTCTCATTGAAGGTTGGAGGTGAATGTTTGAATCTCCTCAGCTGGAGCAAAATTTAACCTAAATTTCTTCATTCTGAGAACATCCTCATCACGAGCGTTTTGCTGCTTTGTCCTGTTCCCTCCCATGCCCCTTTTGCATTTTAAATGCAGGAGGTATTACCATCTTTAGATCCTTGTTCACATAGTTCACTGACTGCAGACCTCAAAGAATACCTTAAATACAAGAGCCAGGGTTTTGGATGCTTCCACTGGCACTTCATATTGTCTAGTTCAAGTTCCCTCCCATTACTATGTTTGCTGCTTTAACTCTCTTTAGCCTATGTACAGAAAACTCAAGCACCTGCCTTTTACTTTTGAACTCTATTCCCAGAGCTAATCCCGTAAGTCTGGCATGTTGTTGTCCTCAACTCCTAAATCTGCTTCCAGAAACCCTGAGAACCATCTTTTTCCTACCCCAGACATACCGCTAGTCCCAAAGAAGCATGTCCCTGCCTACTTCACCTGGGGACACCTAGGCCTGTAGAATGTATTGTTAGAATAGTGATATAAATTAAAGTTTCTTTCACAAAATATCCAGAAAGAAGACTCCTCTTTTGTTTAAAACAATAATTAAATAACCATATCTCCTTACACTTAACAGCCTATCAAGGGGACATATAAATAGGACAAGTCAAAATCTTAATCCATCATAGCATAAAATAATGACATATTTTTTGGCCTAGGCAGAGAATGGTCCTACACGATAGTGATTAAAGTATCCATTCATAAAAATTATTTCAATTACTGCATGAGTAAATATTTAAGTAAAAATTCAGCAAAGTGCTTAAGCACATGTTTAAATCACATAGACTTTACAATCAAAAAGTGTGGTGCACACGTTCTTCTGGTCTGCAGTTGAACATTTTGTAATTCTTGGCATGTTATTTTAGTGAGTTAGAAACATAGCAAAAGATGAAGTGAACCTAAAAAGATACAGTGCACAGTAGATTGACAGTTATCTTTTATTTCCCCGAGTAAAAATTAAACTAAGATTCTAGAATAATAAGCATGAAGCTAAGGAGAGCCCAGGCTTGCTTCTTCTGGACCAGGAGCCAACTTCACCAGGATTTACTTGCAAGAATGAATGATTATTTGATCGGCAAGGACTTAATGGACTTCACGTACTGCCCCATACTTAGTTGAACTGGACTTTTGATTCATCCCGTTACAATGCTAAGTATGTTTTGACTAAAAACAAGTTTAGAATGAATTCATAATTATTTGTATAAAATGTCATGCGGGAAGTCTAAGTACAGCCCCCTCCACTCCATGCGAGGAACTGGACTCTCACAATTTCAGGAGACATGCTGCTCCTGCTGACAGCCAGTCAAGCCAAGAAACTGCCTGTCAAGAAAAATTCCTGTGCAGATACAGTGAAGATTCAGAGATCAGGTTTTATAAGGTTTTTGCCATCTCCCCCCTGCCCTTCATGAAGCAGCAATGTTATTTTAGAAAGAAAGATTTCAGTGAGAGGTACTGCCTTGCAGCAGAGCACCTGGATAGCCGTAATCTAAAATATTCCCTTGATATCAAGGCATGGTCAGACACAGGAGAAATATCAGAGTGTCTAAATAACCATTCCAGACAAGAATCTGCAGATTACCTAAAAATGGCAATACTTCCTAGAAGAAGATCAACAGCATAGCAATTTACAAACACATTTCGTTTCAGTTATTTATTTAGAAAAATTAAAGTAAAATCTTTACCCTTCTAATTGACCATAGGGAACAGAATATTTTGTGAATGTAAATTACAACTGTGATTACAATATAAGCTGCACTTTCTTAATATTTATACTGATGTCTGTTACAAGCGGCATTAACACGAATTCATATATTTTCTTATCTCTCCAAAAACACATTTTTATTAAACTGAGAAGTTTATTATTTATTATTATCTTGGTGGGAGTCAGGGTTTATGCCTCTATAAAGAATCTAAGCTGTCATATTTTCTTTATCCCATATTTGCCAGGTTACCTTGTGGTTCATTTATTTGTTAAATGTATTAAGCTACTCCAGCCACTATGCGCTTTATAAACAACTGTGGACTAATTGGTATTCATGTGTAGGGAGTATTTTCTCATAGTTGTGAAGTGATACAGTGAAGTTTATAACCAAATGATAGTTCAGTGTGCTTATTTTTTAAGTTCAAATATTAAAAAAGGCCAAGTTCAAAAATGTTGTAAGAAATATTAACGGGATGTTTATAAAGCATTTTGTTCTGTTCTCTGAAAAGACAAGCAAAAGAACATGAGAGTAAAGCATTGCTGATCAAACCAGTCATTCAAGAATTACATAATCCTGTCTAGCCATGTGTATGCAAACAGCTTAACCCTTTCTTGAACTCCCTGTAACTCCTTAAAACAGCTTGAAACAACTTCTATTCACAAACAACACTGCCTAGCTCACTTAAAACTTGACTCCAACTTGGATCCCTCACCCCTGGAAGGCTGCTCAAGGCCAGTCCTGATTCTGAACAGATCCATGCGAACCAAAAACACAGCCAAGGCACAAGTTCTCAACAAGAGCAAGCTCTTATTACGGTGTTTTTATATGAAAGCATTTTCAAGCAGCAGTTCCTAGTCATCCTTGCCCAAGCCTGTGACTTTGACCAGCACAGACATTGAGTTAAATACTTGAATATACTGAGAGATCCAATTTACATTCCTTTATGAATATATTTCTTGCCTGGGGCCTGGCAGCATCATCAGGCAGCAGGAGCTATCAGTGGCAAACAGTCTCAGTTCAAGAGAACAATGTCTGCGCTCAAGCCCCTGAAGTCAGTTTATTTTGATCCTACCTTGTGCCCTGGTAAGTTGTTCATAAGACTGTCCAGGCTCAACTCCTCTGCTGCCAAAGGAGTTTTATTCTTCCTTGCCCAAAGAACAAAACCGTAGCACTCCCTTCAAACATGTTAGTTATGGCATTGTGTGGTGGCTTGTGGCAACTGCCCTCCCTCCCCTCGGCCCGACCATTCGAGCAAAGGTAAATGTGTTTGAAATGCCAAGATGAAGTCCAGTGACTTCTTGAACCACGTCTCAGTAGCAAGGAGAGGGTTTGCATTAAGGGGCAGGTCACCCTTCTTTCTGGTGTCAAGTGATGGGTTTCCTGAGTGTATCCACGCTGACATTTGCTGTTACCCATAGAAATCAGAAGCACAGAATAGAGTCATAAATTGCCTGTTGGCTGAGGTCAGTTTTGCTCCTTGTCAATTGTGTAGCTTTAGCTGGTAGAAATTACTACTGAAGGCTTTTGAACAAATATTAAACATCAAAAAGTTTCCTGGTGTATAAATAAACCTCGTGGTTACAAGGAAAATCTTACATCTGTGTTTACTTCTGCTTTAAAGAGAGCTTCACTAAAATTTGGGAATGAAAAGTTGTCTTCTTAATTTTGTTAACATGATAGAACACATAGTGATACCCACTGTATTGTATACACTGTACTCTGTGAGGAAAAGATGAATGTTGTTATTTATATTATTATCATATATAACAGCCTTAATAACGGACTAATATTACATTGTGTTTTTGCCATATAAGCACAGAACAAAACACATCCCAGAGTTTATAGTCTGTGTTCTACAAATGGTGAACCCGCCACAGAAAAGAGGAGTATTTCAAGTTAGAAATGATGTATTTATTTTTACATTAAATCAGTTATGCATAAAATGATGATCTTAAAAATAAAATATTAACATATTAGCTGTCTTCTTTTTGTTTTTCCTTTGGCTTGAAAATGAAGCTGATTAGACAGGTTCATCTTTGTTTGTACACAGGTTCCAGTCAACACCGCTTCCAGTTTTTCACAAACCAAAGTGATGTCTAACGTGTCCTTTACTATAAGGGAATCTTTTCACATCTGAGTGATACCATAGAGATTTAAACAAAAGCCAACAATCACAGTAATGTTACTTTCATTTTAGGTCTGTAAGTGCCTTATTAAAACTGATGTCGCATCTAGAGTTTAAGCAAAGGTGAATGCTTTTGAAATCTGAGAGTACCCAATTTTTAGACCCTGTTCTGAGCCTAGAAAGGAGAACATATTTCACCATTTTCCTAGACTTGCAAGAAAATTCCACAAAAATGGTGTCTGTGCTACAGACTGAATTACTTCTCATCACCACTAATAGAAGTAGGGATGTTTCTCCATGTGACAGGCCCTGCAGGACAGAAGAAATAACTTTAAGAGGACTGAAACAAGCCACAGGTAGATTTTAGAGGTGTTTCATTTATAACCAATACCAACAGAGTCATCTGATTCACAACTGACTAGAAGTTTTGCAGCTGAAATCTATTAACAGAAGGAACTATGACTCAGAGCCTCAAAGTGTTGAGCCACCCAACTCCCACAGAAATCAAGGCATCTAAATACGTACAAGGGCGATGGCCTTGTCACTTCTTAATAAGAGAAAAGCTCATAAGGCTGCTACAGGTTAAGAATAACCAGAAGTTGCAGAAACCACAGTCAGCTAATTAACTGCTGCTTTCTGCAGATACATTAGTACTCCTCACACCTTTGCTCCCAGATCTGCTCCAGTTGGTAGTTTGCTCACACTAAGGCTGCATTAGCAAAAGGCAGCTTGCAGGTGGGTTTTGGATTCTGGACTCATTCAAGAGCATTAACACACTCTAAGTGGCCTGCTTACGCATATCAGAAGTGCAAGAGCCCCACTTCTTCCCAGTATATAATCTTTGCAGTCAAAACTGCAGAAAGGTCTGCAATATAACTCCATGATTTTCCAGATGAGCCAGTGCAGAGACCAAGGCCACGTGCCTTTCACCAGAGGTTGTGCCTGTGCTTTGTATGCCTGAGATTTATCTTGTACGACTTTCTAAAGTCATCCATTCCTTCATTTAGGGAGAACCTAATTTATCTTTGTGCTTCTCCTGTGCCTCAAGTTAAGAGACAGACGCATTCATAATGTATGGCTTTGTGATGTGTGCTCCATGACAGCTACTATCTGAGAACCAGGCACCAAGACTTGCTGAGAAAAGCACTTGCTGAGAGCTGAGTCCATAGCCAGTTGGACGTAACATTCCTCTCTCCTTCACTCTATACATTGCAGTGGTGAGAGTACTCTTTTGTACCGTCCATCCCATAGGCTCCATTGCTGACAAACTCATCAGCATCTGCATATTGAGAAACGATGCACAAACACACATCTGTCCCCAGTCCATCACTTCTTACCCTCTGAAACATCAGTTTTGGTTTAAATGTACTTTTAAGCAAAGGAGGTTTGGAAAATTTCTGATCATCTTCAGAGTCAGTGAAAAATTTAACTGGCAACTACATTACAAATGCATTTAATCCATTAGTCTCTCTCATGTAACTGAGATTAATAAATGCAAGGCTTAGTTTTGTTCCTTCAGTATCTAGCAGTACATGTTTTCTGACGAGTCATCTAGCTTTTCTGATAGCTCTCATCACAGGCTCAGGAAAGAGCATAAGTCACTTTTTAAAACGTACCCACTTCCTGACACTCATTTCAGAGTAGCCGGAACAGCAATCCTCGCGTGTTAGCAAGCTGCTGCTCTCCTGAAGTGCGGATCACCAGCTGGCTCAGGAAAGCGCGTGATAAACCCCCTCTCTCCCGCCTCAAAGGCGCTCTGGGATGAGCACGTAGCTGTCCACCCGCCTGGTACGGGTGCGCTAATGGGATCATTTCAGGTGAACGATCTGTGTTCTTCACTGGCTCTGTGTCCCTTTCCGGTCTGCTTGGGGGTTACAGCTGTGATTAAAACCTTGAACAGGGTATTTTTCCCAGCAGATCACAATGGCTGAAATCAATAGGAGATTTTACAGTAATGCAGTAATGGTCCATATAATGAGGCTGAGGCTGGAAAATTTCCAGTGAAGACCTGTGCCTGAGGAATTCTGTACCTCTGGCTCAAAAAAAAGGGTGGAGGAAAGGTTTCATATTTAAGTTTTTCATGGCTCAATGTAAAATGTTTCTCTTAACTTACACATTTCCTTACTGGCAGTGGCTATGGAATTCATCCATAATGGCATTCATGGAGGCAAAGGCTGTAAATAACCCACCTAAGAACATGACTTTTAAAAAGGAGGAATGTGAAGCCCTTTTGGAGAGATGTCCTTCTGGATTATGTAGGTGACACTTCAGTGTTAAAATTAGTGGCTCTATTCGAAATACTTTTCTCTCAGATCTTTCTCTTTGCCAAGGTTTTATTTTTTCCTTTATGATACCCTGAGGAAATACCTCTCACGTTGGGTCAGCATCTTGAGCTGTCTACAGCATTTTGAAGACTAGCTTCCAAGGTTTTGCCCTCTGGGAAAATCAGTAGAGAGGAAGGCAAAATGTGAACGCACATTAGCTGGCCACAATCTCCTATCTCTCTGCATGGCTGCTCTTAGTGCACAGAGCGGCTCCACGCTGCCTGGCCGGCTCCAGAGGAGCTGCCCTTCATGAGCAACAGGAAAAGTCACTATGGTGCAAGTGTTGCACCACAGTCTAGCTCCTCTGACCAAATTAATACAATTACTATATTAATTAAAAATTGCTGCCCAAACACAGTGCCTCGGTGTCATAGTTCCCTCCCTGTTCTCCCCTGAATGTTTCTTTATTGCTGGTCCATATCAATTTAAGCTCCTGGTTGCTGTTCAACAGCACAAACTGGTAAGAGGTTTCAGCCAAGGTCCCCTCTAGTCCTCTGAGGTTGGTCTGAACAGCTCGTGTTATGCCCAGATATTGGTGTACAAATACTTCACGCAGAGGTGTAAGAGCGGTTCTAGTACATCTCTATTACCTTGACTAGGGATATAGGCTGAGCTACAATGTTGCCCTTAGTTAGTTTTTAGGAAACTAACACTGATGACATCTTTCTCATCTTTTTTCACTAATTTGTCGTTAGCAAGACATCCTGAGGATTGTTTGTAATGACTCCCCTCAACAGGTGAGTCCATGACTTGGTAGTCACCCCTGAGTGATCTATGAAAGAAATGAAAAGCCAAACAAAACAAACACTTTCCATGACGTACGTCGCCCACTAAGCAATCCTGCACAAGGATGGAAGATTTCCTTCCTGATGTCCACAAATGATCAGCTTGTGCCTTGAAGCGCTGGGCTGGATTCGATTACATTAATCACTGCTTCAGTTCATGTAACTCCAGACTACTCATGATACCCAACGACTTTGGCGCACTGGGATTTCAGTCAAATGTTTATACCAAGGGGGACTATTTACTTCAGCCCCTAGAGGTACCACTTTAAAAAAATTCCCTGAATATCACTGAAATTAATATTAAGACTTTATACCCTCATGTATTTTTGAGGATTTATATATGTTGAGATATCATTTTTCCTACCACTTATCCTCTTACATACTCCCACAATATCTCATCTGTGGCATTTTCCCAGATGGGGCCCACAGCAACGTTCCTGTAGCTTTTGGCTCACTTAACATTCTTGCTTAACAAAATCCTTGATTTGACGAGGTCTCCTCTGCTACAACACCCAGCTCTACAGAGTGCCAGACACTGCCTTTTGCTGATACACGTCCCTGTTTGCTACATGACATCCTCTGTGCACAGCACACCCCAAAAGTGGCCATGGGCCTAATTCTCCTGCATCCCACGGTCTCCTGAGCCAAAGGAAGTGTCAGGTGTACCTACGCAAGCCACCACCAGAGAAACAGCAGAAATTTGGCATTCTGCATCTGTGTAGGCAACAGGACAAAGTGAAAGGCAGCAGATAACTGAGCTCTTTATTGCTTCCCTACCATAATTTTCCCGTTTTCAAAGGCGTTCCAAATGGAACGACAGTGCTGACAGCCTGTGCGCTGGCTTCCATGGGCTCTGCCATAGATTGCTATTTCTGGGTGTGAAGACCTAATTTTCAGAGGCAGATAATTTTTGAAACTGAGCCTATATCCCTTTCACTGCTCGATTTACATGTGATTTGTCAAACAATTAAAATGTGCATGTTGTCATTACAAGGCCAAAACACTTCTTCATCTCTTCTTCATATTCATTTTCCCACAGCACAGGTTTTCAACCAGTGAACTTGGCACTGAACAAAGCCTTCTTCCCACTCGTGACTGAACGGGGCTTCCTTCAGTCACCCTGCAAATGTTCACATGTGGCATCTCTTCTGATTTCATCTTGGCGTACTCAAGAACAGCCCCAGTGTTTTCTTCTTCAGTTTTTTCCTCCCATCATGAACTACTTGTTTCCTTAACAGCACCTTAGCTTGTACAGGGTCTTCTATCTAAGCCATTTTCTTATTTATCTTTGAATTGAGCGCAAGTCATGCAGTCTATGACACACAGATTTCTTACAGGTATCTCACAAGCTCTCAACATTTCTTACATTGCTCAAGTCAGCAAACAGAGCAAAACACCTGCCAATTATTCCCCTGAACTAAGCCAGCTTTCCTAAATCAATCAGTGTGTTCCCATCCAGATATGTAATCATCCTCTCCTTATCTCAACCTGCCAATTCGTGCTGCACTTCTGGCAGACCAAATTGATATTTAGATACTATTGAGCACCTCTTCACACAACTGTTTGCACACAGGTGTGCCATGAGGTTCTCTTCACTTGTTACAAACGTGTCAGGAACCTCAGCCACACGCCTTATCCAGAACATTTGCACACTGGAGATAACAAATCATCTCCTACTCTCCCAAGAGGAACTACGAAAAATGGCCACAATGGGCAAATTTGTATTCTATGCTGTCATAGACCCCATAAACTCTGTACCATAAGAGTATTTTAAATGGTGTTTTTTAAGAAAAACAAAAAAGCAGAAAGAAAGTTTGAGCAGTAGAAGAATCAGCTAAAATTTTAGAGAATCACAAAGAATTTTCTGCATATTAGACAATGTTCCTTTTACACTGTATCCAACTGATTTTTCTAGGAAATGTCAACATAAAAGTGATTGCCATGTGTTCCCTGAAAATTGATACTATACTTAGGAACATAAGAATTTTTTTTAAAAATCTGCTAATTAATTAAGAGCTTCCACTGCCAATTACTACAGCTGAGTTCTTTACCTACAAAAAATCTTCTAGGATTCTTTATTTTAAAAAAAAGTCCAATAATAATCCTAAATAATATTAGAATTTTGCAATGTAAGTAAACTAGTTGTTCTCAGATGTGC
Organism: Nyctibius grandis; assembly: GCF_013368605.1. NCBI lineage: Eukaryota > Metazoa > Chordata > Aves > Nyctibiiformes > Nyctibiidae > Nyctibius > Nyctibius grandis. The sequence goes on from NC_090665.1 coordinate 42,437,447, forward strand.
AAAGTGGCCTTTTGGTCCCAGACTTTATCTCAAAGGAAACAGAATTTCATGCAGTTTATTCAAGACAAAGCTGGCTTCTCCATCCTGAAAATTTTTCTGCAAGTCTATTTTCCATCTGTGCCTTGGCTTTGTCCTACAAATCATAGGCAGTACAAGGCACTGAACTTCAAAATGGCAGTGTTTTCTTATTTAGATGCTACATGTCTAATAAATAGCCCTTCCCTGTCCTTCAGTGATACCACGTGCAGTTTCAGTACAGAAATGGATCACAGAGGACACTGTCTAGACAGTGGGCTATCAATGCATCCACTTTACTGACATGTATTTAGAGTGTTTACAGAATACTTCACTAAACATCTAGTTCAGACATCCTTTCTTATGAGGTGAGCACGCTGCCTGGGAGAGTTACAGCCAAGTCCCCCAAAGCCAAGGTCATATTTGCAAGTGACTGTCCTTCATGGATGATGTCCCTGCAGATCTATAATATAGCCCATACAGCTCACATTATTGTCAAAATTCAACATCTTCCCATCTTTTTATTTCATTAAAAATTACTGAAAAAACACTTGCCCAGACATTGTTTTCCAAATGTGGCTAGTTACTGGCAAAGGCGTACAGCCTTTACCTGTCTCTGGTTAAGGTGGGGTTTGCTTACCCACTGAAAGATGTTTTGAATCCTTCCTTTGAATCCCTCCACTGTGAAGTGAGTTATTCCAGAGGAGGTTGCCACACACTCTTCTGGGGATGCTTACGTTTCAGTAGTGACTGATGTAGAAAGGTCAAATCCCGAGGGTATGGAACCAGACCACATGCAGACGAGCTCCCAATGACCTCAATAGGTACTTCTATAAAGAAAAATTCTCTCATGGACAAGCAAAGCAATTTGAAATATGCACCATGATACTTGTGTTCACCTTCTACATAACCACGGAGCACCAATATTATAACAGGAATAAAGTTCTACAAAAATCAAACATGATGGCTCCGTGCCATACCATTCCGTTTCAAAGATCTCTGCTAAAAAGTGAGCTTATGCCTTTGGTTACTGCACGGCCACATCTGAGACAATGCAGCTGCCTCTCCAATACCTACAGCAGGATATTCTGTATAGTAATTCTGGTGACAGATGTTAACCTTTCGGGATGCCCGGTAACACTGTATCATGTACCATGCTGTACTACTACTGAGAAAACATCAACAGTCTCATGCGCTGATTACTGCCTAACATGTCTTTGTCAAACACTTAATGAAGCACATATTGGGTCTGCTGATCTGACTGTCAATTTATTCTAAATGAATCCACATGCCAAAGGATTTAGGTGCCAAAAGATGGAAGAGCTTTCAAACCAGGTTTTTTTTTAGCCCTGACCATGATAGCTGCACAGCAATATGCCATCTGAAGTAATAGTTGCTTGAAAACTCACAATACCAGGTAGTTCAAGACCATAGATTTCTGTGACTTCCCCTGAAATCACTCTTTGGCTCGACCACAGCATGCAGAAATGACAAGCCTACAAGATCCTTTTTTATATTTCAGAGCAGAGGTATTAATTTTGTGTTGTAAGCATAACCTGTGACCAGTGTGGGAAAATGGTAATTACATTATTTGTTTGGGTTTGTTTTGCTTCTGTCCCTGTTTTGCACAGCCCACCTGCAGCTGAACTAGCAAAGCTTCAGAGGGAGTAAGGGCCCCAAAACAAATGTCATGAAGGAAAAAAGGTTGTGTTTCATTGAGAGCAGATCTATTTTAGGACCTTCTCATTCCACTCCTGATCTTACACTAGCTACTCTGTTATGTGGCACCCCAAACCTGCTTCCCTGATCTCGCTCTAACTAAAGGACAGTAACAGGGGAGAGGGCAGGGAAGGGCACGAATGAACAAAGGCTGCCAGGAACGTGGGAGGCTAGGCTTTCTTAACACAGAAATTAAAAGATAAACTAATTATCAAATGTGAAATTGATAAATGATATAGCAGACGTCATTTAACAGTCCTAGCGTTGAGCACAGATGTTCTGCATGCACGTATGAAGTGCTGCTGCTGGGCTTTCTACTGCTGCTCCTGGCTTCTCAGATCATTTCTGCTGTAAGGAAGGGCAAGGCATTTTTTCCAGCCGCTGGCCTTTCCTTTCTCATCAATTAAGGGAAACAAGGTGAGCCACCCCAATCTGGCCTTTAAAGCAGAACTGCCCATCACTCACAGCCTCCAGATTCATAGGACAAAGGTTCTTTAAAGTCTTCTCTTATAAAATCAGGAAGGAATTTGTATATCCCAGTGTGAAGATATGAGGTGAAACTGGGATCTCCAAGTGACTTAACTGATCCTGGCAACTCCACTCTTAAGAATGCTGTCAGAGGGCCTTGGCCCAACCAGACCTTAGGCAGTTGTGGGTGAAGGAAAATCTCCCTCTAGACTACATCACACTTGGCTTTGCAGCCACTGACCAGAGTGGACTGCAAGGAGTTTTCACAGACCAAGAACTGGAGAAGCTAACATTGCATGGATCGAGCCCAGCATGATAAAGGAATCCTTCTGAAATTGTAATAAATATCTGCTCAAATCACAGTGAAATCCCAGCTGCATGTTTAACACTAGCCCATGGTTATTCCAAATCTTCTTTAAAGTACTTCAGGGAAAGAATGGCCCCTCTGTAGCACTTAGGGCTGGTCATCAGAATGACCCTGATAACCCAGACTCATAAATACATGGATGTAGTAAACACACAAAATAAAAAGCTTGCAAACTCATGCAAACAAAAAAATCCAAAAGGAAGAGTCAGTTATAGGACAAACCTGCCAAAATAACATTAAAAGACTCATTTAAACTGAGTGAAATGAGGAAAACTCCAAAGTTGGGCTGAAACATCATCTTTCACTTATCCTTTGGTACCTGCACATCACAGATAGTAGTGCCTTCTCTTAGACGAGACTCTGAACAGTGGGTGACCTTATGTACCAAGTGTGCTGCAATAACTAAGTACAGCAGGGGTGAATTGAAGATGACATTTCAGCTTTTAACTGAATTTCCCACATTTCTTCAATTTAAGCCAGACCCTCATGTTATTTCAATTTATCTTTTCTCTGACAGTATAAAAAGCTAGAGGTTCGGAAACTGTTATTCATACTCACACACAAAAACATGCACATAAATCAATTATTGTATTACAAAATCATCTGCACAATCATTAAATATTTGTATTCAGAAAGACTTGCAAGAACTGCTCTTTTGCACGCAGGACGCCTTTGCAGCCCTTGACCAAGGAACCCTGGCAGCAAACATGCAGCCAAAACACCTGGCTTGGACTGAGACTATGCCATTAAGAAGAGTCAATAATTTTGTAAATCCAGCAAGCAATTGCAAGTCACTTCACTTAGAAATGGCTTTTTGAGGGATTTTTTTGCATTTTTAATACACTGTTTTCCAAATAGCTCTGTTCAACAAATGTATGGAAAATATTGGCTGAATTGTATATGAACCCTGATGTAGCTATGAGACTGACTTTCCCTAAACACAGAGTAACAACAAAAGGAAAAATAGAAAGGCTTACTTTGCAGATAACTGCTGCAGGAATAAAGCTAATTTTTACAGAAATGGTTCAGCACTGTTAGCATGTTTGTACAGTATACACCTTGGCTGCACATCAGCTGTTATTGGATAGCAGAAGCTGTATCCATCTGTAACTTTCATTAAAATAGAATGCCACTGCATAATTATATTTGGATTTTTTAATTTAATTTTTTTTTTGCATGGGATACCAGTAAATCTTTCTTTCTCTGTTGGAATACACACAAAATGTGAAATCTGCATTTGCAGCTAAAAAATGGGTGCACAGCATCAAAGCATAGCACGGAAATTAGGCATGATAAAAACAGAACAGGAAGAAACAAACATCAAATGGCTCTTACTTGATATGTCTGCCACTCAGAGCATCTCCAAATTAAAAAAAAAAAGACTCTAAGAGCTGTGTCTGTTTCAGAAAAATATACGTATCAGATATTTCCGTATTAAAACTATATATATATATCTAATTCCAAAGCAAACATGGATAATTCTGTCTTCCCCTTGTCGCACAGAACACAGACACTTCTCTAGAAAGGCTGTAAGTGAACAATTCAGAGTAAAGCTCTTTACTTTAGGTAGTGCCTAGTTACTAGAAGAATTGCCTCAATGTCTTAGCCTTGATGACCGAGGAGTAGCAGGCAGACAATACTTCACATTTTGAGCTTCAGTCACTCTCGGAGCTGGCTCAGTTACAAGGAATAATTCTGATTCTCAGCAAGTTTAACACATTTTCATGCAAGAAATAATTTACTCTGTTGCACCCCCTAGTGGGATTACTTTATAGTAATCAGATGCTCCCCATTTCGGTATTTTTCTATTCATAGTACACATGTTAACTAAGGAGAGCCACAAAAGGATGTGCTTAGGTTCCCAAATGAATTTACTTCAAGGTTAACTGATATTTCTCTTTTTTGTCGGTGGTTTCTAACAAAGCATAGTAAGGCACGTAGCACTCTGTGATACATACACGTTTTAAACAATCAGGAATTTCAGTTTCTGTTTTTTGGGCTAGGTTCTATTTTCAGTTTAAACCCAGAGTAGAAAGATTTTCTGTTCCAAGAAAAAATTACTCATTCTTTTTTTAAGGTCAAGCCATATGTGTAATAAGGAGAGATCCAAAGAAAGGAGGAGAAACTGTGGGTTTTGTGCATTATTAATGCTAGCTATCTCAGATGTGTTCAGTAAGTTTTTGCAAATTGGCAAATGGCAAAAAGTCACAGTATTATTAACATCATTATTTGACTTTGTGTCCATGTTGTTCCTACCTCAAAGAACTTACCCTGGAAAAAATCAGACCCATAATAAATGAAGCAAAAGGTGAAGGAACAGAATTACCAGGACTCAAATCCTGGGAAGATTTAATCACATACTTACCTTTGGCTGTTGAGCTGATCGTGTTCTCATTGCAAAGAGATATTTGCCGGTCATGTTAGCAGGAGCCAGACACGGCTCACAGACTCAGTGTAACCCCTCCTTACACTTCACACAAACTATGTACATAAAGCATTGGGAAAACAAGCCCAAGTGTTGCGTTCAGATCAGCTACACCTTGATAGGACATAGGTCTGGTAACAACAGCTGAGAGCTTCATCCTTGCTCCAGCTTCCTTGTGGCAGATACAGAAGCAGAGAGACATAAACACGTCCCCAAAATCCCAGATCTGGCCACCTCCAGCACTGGAGCAGAGGAGTTCAGACATCTTTCCCTTCACTGGAGACACCTACCCTGGCCTAGATATCATGTTCAGGTCAGACTAGAGAGCTGGTGCAGGTGAGTGACTAGAGACAGGTATGACAGGGCCACTGGAAAGGCATCTCCCCCTCTTGCTAAAGCTCTCACCCTCTCAGGTTTTTAAATACACATATAGAGATGTATAGACAATCCTAAATTGCCTTCCTCACTGCATTATGATTTAAAATATCAAGGCACTTCCAGCAAGTCCTGACATCAGATGGCAAGAAGGAGCAAACAAAGAGGCCTACCTCATCTTTTGTGCTTAGATGTATTTTATAACAGAGTATAAAGGAAATCAATATTCCCATCATAAATCTTACTTACTCTCCTTATAGGGGTGATGGCTGACTTCCATGTAAAAATGTCAAAATAAAAGCACTTTTCTCTCCAAGAGACTTTGGTTCAATCAGGCGTAATACAGCACAAACAACCCTAATGTAAATAAATGCACCGAGAATGCGAACGTCCAGGAGGCAGGACTGATGGAGCCCTCTTACTTCCACTGGGTATATCTATCTGCTCCCTAAGCAGACAGAGGAACATCTTCTGGTTACTGCTCACAAGAACGAGCGTGGGCTTCGTAATCTGATGAGCGGTGATTTTGTCTCATCCATTAACATTCAAAATGGTTTCTTTCTACTTCCTTGCATCCCCTTAGATGGTTGACCAAAACATAAACAAGAAAGACCATTCGTATTAGTCAGAGAAAGCTGACTCTGGCTCACTGCCTGTGTAACTATGATAATAAGCCACTCTTAAAGCGTTATCCATGTAAGCTGCCTCGGAATCCACACGCGCTTCGGAAGACAAGAATCTGTTCCGGCGAACCCTTGTGACGCAGCTATTGCTCTTCTGCTTCCCTGTGGCTGACACAGATCACATCAAATCTCTTACGACCAAAGAGAACACAAATAACTTTTGCAATTTTAACTATAAATGTGTTAATGAAACTGCATTTATGTGCTTCAGATTAAAAAAGAAACACAGCTAACAAAGAAGCCAAGAAGGTCATTACCATTTCACATTAATGAATTACCAATAAATTATTTTGAGGAAATCGTTTCATTGTGAAACGAGGACACTGGAAAGAACAATATTATGTACATAAAATTAAATTCTAGCAAATCTATCTGACAGACAATAAACCCAGAAAGTATATATTTCCAATAATGGGCATTTGCAATCCTCAATAATATTATCTGGGTATGTATCTGAAATGAGATGAAAACACAAGTGAAGATTTTGTAGGGAAGTGTTGTTAACAGAGGCAGCAGGATGAAAAGAATAAAAATAAAATTGCTTCCAGTAACCTGGCGGCAAAAACTAAAACACAGTGTCATCAATATCCACGACATCTGTGAACAGAGTCATCACAATGCTAAAAAAAATCATATTTCATTTCCTCTGTTAAAGTAAGCCCTATGATCTGGCACCTCTGTTTCTCGTTATAATGTTGGCAGTAGGTGAAATTCACAGGACAAGGACTGCGTGTTACTTATGTCCTACTTAAGCCTACATTTACTCAGGGTGTGTACTCTAATCTGTTACACATAAATGCTTCTTTAGAACATCGATATTTTGTTAAACGTGATTTTGATCCAAATCTTAGAGGCATTTGATGATTTCAGTGATGCGTGTGTAAAAGTAAAACCTTACAATACCATAACTTTGAATTTAATTTTCCATACAGAGGGATTTCTTTTAATTTTAGTGTTCCTCATTTCCTTACGCTCATGCTGATATTAACACCTGTGCAAACTGAGTGTAAAACGCGATCAAATCACAATTCCCCAATCACATCAGCGGTGGTATTTTGCACCCGCTTGGCACACATGCAATTTATTATATGAGATTAAACACAGTGGTGAATCAGGCCTGCTGTATTTAAAACAGCAGCACACTCTTCACCTACAGATACCATCACCAGATCTAGGCACGGATGGAAATAAGATTTTGAGCTCATCTTAAATTCTCACAAATTCCTGTAACTATCACCTAGAAATCGTGTGGCTGGAAGGCACTGTTTAGGAGAAACCCAAGAATAACAAAGTTGTTACAAATCAGGCTAGAAATGCACAGGCATGGCTGTGTCAGAAAGATGTCACAGTGCATAGCTATTATAGATCTCTTGGTTTTGAAAATATTAAATATATGCAAAATGTAGTGGAAAAATATTCAAAAAGTCATGACAGTGTAACTACATAACTCCATATAGAAATACTGTAACCCCAAGTCTTAATACTTCTTAAAGATTGCTAATTCAAAGGGGAAAACAAGCTGAGTTTCCAGCTCTGAAAAATACACTTCATAAAAAGGTTCCCTACGTTAACATGAACATTGTAACGTGGAAACTGTATAGGGGAAGAATAAATTATCAGCAAATTAATTGGACATAAATAGAATGCTCTTATGTGTTTGGTTTTAGCTGTCAGCAGCTCGGCATTCAGAGCTGATCACGGGTGTTGTTTTATTCAATCAAATAAGACCCTTTATATTATGTAGTGTTCTATATTCTGTAACTAGAACTATTCTAATTTGAGCTGAAGCAGTTATCTTTACTACCTTGTGAATACAATCTGAAAGAGTTACAGAAAATGCTGATATACTTAGGATGACCTTCTTTGGTTCAGTGGTGTTACAGGCATACATTTTTTTCTTTTTTTGTTACTAGGAAGGAGAAAATTACATTGGGCTAAAATGAATACTAATGAAACTCCTTAGTTAGCTTTCTTTGTGATAAGAATAAAAAATTGGAGCTATGTTCCTCTAGAATCTCAAGCAATTTTTGTCCTTTATTCTGATAGAAAGATTACTGACAGCAGAGAAGGAGAGCAAAGTAATTTCATAAAATATCTGCATTTTTAAGAATGCTTTTGTTGCAAAAATGTTGGTGTGCAATTTCTTCAATCTACTTTTAAGGCTGTAAAGAAAAAGTACCTATTTGTTCTGCACTGCAACAATGCCAGCTGCATTCAATCAACTAAAAAGCTGCAAGCCATAAACCTTCCTCCACAGCTATAGAAGAAAAAAAGGCAGGGCCATAAAAATTCATCAGGATAATGTAGAGATGAGGCGCGTTTGAATCACCATCCCTGCAATCAACCAATCACTCATCCTGTGGCATTTACAGCACATCTCATTCCCCTGTTCCTTAAGGACAATTGATTTTCCTGATTCCATTAGCATAACGGCAAGGAAAATGACTGCAGTGCAATATTTCTGGAAACTTCCAACAAGTATGCTGTGTGCTGGAGTGTGACCATAATAATAAGCTACCTAGCCAGCAACTGCGTGTGCTTCTGCTGCTGCTGCTATGGTATCACATCCGAGGGAAAAGGACACAGACTAAGCAATTTTGGGTTCACGCACAGGGAAAAAAAAAAATGTTTTCACAGAATATAAACCAAAAACTCACTTAAGCAAATAAACATAATTTCAAGGCGGGCTGATCAGTAGGCAACATCTAGCAGGCCTTGAGCATTATTGTGTTATGGTTAATAATTCCATTTTCTGAAACATTAGTAATACTTCTGCATTCCTCAATGGCTTTTATACTCCTGTTTTTGCTTAAGTTTAAAACAGAAGAAAATGAACCTTTAATATCACAGTTTTCTTATAAATATACAAGAAGAATGCATCAGTGGATTCCCCAAAGAATTTCCAACCATTCACAACATTACACAGTCATCAGCACTAAGCAGGGGTCTCCACATTTTTCAGTTTTCTCTTTAAGCTCAATGATAATATCCACATTAGCTTAAATTATTCAAGATGATGAAACTTTATTGGTGAACATGCACTGCCTAAATTTAAAACTGTACGTTATTATCTTCCCTTGTAAATGTATTTTAAGGATGTGTTAAGCTTTTTGAAGTGTAATTCAGAGACTCCTGTATCTCAAACAACATAAAATACTTTTCATCTTGTGAAGGATCCTTTAGACTTCTAAGGTCCTAACTGTTGTACATTTTTAAGTCCCTTTATAGTTTCAAACCCAGTGGGCTACACATGTTAAATTCAGTCCATAAATTGAATTCAAAGTTGATAGGAGCCTGCCTGCAGAACTAAGAAAAGTCTTCCTATAATAAGTACCAAAAGTCAATATTTTAACCCCTTGTTGACATGGTTACTTCTTGTACGTTATTCCTAGAAATATTCCAGTATTACTCATAACAAGGAAAAAAAATATAAACTTAATTTCAGTTGCATCCTGTCACATGACTATCAGTATGGCCCAGATTCTTACAAAAATTCTTACTGTTGTGGTTTTTTTACTATTATTGTTTTACATCCTTTAATCTCTATTCATAAATATGGATCCCTTCCTCTGAAGCGTGGTAGAAACACAGAACTGTTACAGAGAACTTAAAACTTACATACAAAAAAGGATTGTAATAAACAGAAGATGGAGAGGTGTTGGCTCACAAGACTAAAAGTGTTTCAGTACAGCAGCAGTCTTGCTGGTGGGAACGACTTCTGACATTTTAAAGCGATGGGTGGATAGAAAGGGGCAAAGTTTGGAGCAGGTGACAAGATTCAGTGTGGAAATGGTAGCTGAATTTTTACTTGTAGATGGTAACATTGAAGGATGACTTTAGTCACACAATCACATAGGAAGCACCATGACTACTTACAGGCACAGAACTACCTCTGGTATTTTAGTGGTGCACACCACAGCCTGCAAAGTTGACTGCATGCAGCAGAACAGAGTGCACAGAGGCCTCATCCTGACACCCAGCCATGTGTCAGAACCAGGAACATGAGAAGGAAATGCAGCCAGTAACATCATAGTTACACAGCACATTGCAACACCTCTCTGTGAAAGCCGAGTGGTTCACCAGGATCAGACAATAAGCACCTGATAGCCCCATCACGTGCCTTGGTAGGACTGAACTCATAGCAATGAGAAATACCCAGTAGTGATTCACCCATAAATCACCATCATTATAAAGTGACCAACAGAAATGCTGCCTCCTGCACAAGAGCACCCCATTATCCAAGTGCCACGTGGGGTGCCCCTATTCAAGTGCCCTATGGCGCATGCCGTGGACAAACAGGAAGGGGACCTGGCAGAGCCCATGTCTCAGGACTGGACCCTTGTCCCTGTGATACTGGTGACAGCTGCTTCTCAACAGAGTGAAATCTCGTGCTCTACTTCAGTCCCTGCCCAAAACTTCGTCAAAACCAATGTGGGCTAACGAATCTGCCCTGCAGCTCAGCACGCTATACCCAGTGCTTCCTACTTGACTGGCTTCCACCCTCTGATTAATAGTGCAGGCAAAGCAAGGACAATTTTGGATATGCTTGAAACAATTAGCTTTCAAAAAAGACTTTTGTCATCAATTCTGTCTATCTTACAAAGTTAGAAATTCCCTTGATACGCTGTCCATGTCATTCTGCTAAATAATAGCAACTATTCTTAATTAAAAATGATCACTGGGTGTAGCTTTCATCTTCACAGCAGTCTACAAGGAGCAACAGTACGAGGATCACAATGAGAGAAAGGAATAAGCCCAAACCTCTCTGAGTGTCTGGCCTCCTACAGACCCTGATGCTTTCTTCTTATATACCCATCACAGAAAGTCAGTGTCTACAAAACCCAAGGGTTTGTTTTCATTGTTTGCACTGTGTTACTTCACCCACCCAGATTAGCCCACTTTGGCCCTGGGTGTTGGGTTTTAATTTCTCTTGTTTACACCTCAGCCTAATGTTTTACATATTGCTTTAAATCTGTCAGGAACCAAAGCACTTTGCAAGCTGAATGCAGATGTCAAATAACCTTTTCAACAGAAGTAAAATGGGGTAAGAGACAGGTCATGGGTGCCTATTCCCAGCAGCTCTGAGTTCACATCCCCCTGGCTGACACTTGCTTAACGTACAGGTTTAGGCAATGACCTAGCTTCTCTCTGCCTCAATTTTCTTGTGTATGTAATGAGAATAATGATATACCGTTGCTTTTCAGAAGCCTGATCAATGATTAATTGTTATTTGGGCAGCAGTATGACACCATGGTCGGTCTCTTTAAGAGATTGTCTGGGGCAGGAGGAGAGGGTCCATCCGCTCAGTTTCTTTGACATGCACTTCTGAAAAACTAGGTACTAAATAACTGCTGAGCACGTATTTGTCACCACTGAAACAGCCGTTCCAGAGTCTGCTTAATAGAGAGCAGCAAACTAACTACTTGATATAAAAAGAAAAGAAAAAACATGGGATCTGAATCTCTGTCACCCACTTGATTTACCTCACAAAAATATCCCAAGCTTGCTGGCATCAGTCCCACACAATGCTCACAGTGACCATCAGTACAGGTCTTCCCTGGGCATGCTCTGCAATTACAGCGACAGTGGGGGCAACCCCACAGACAGGTTAATGAGGAGTCATCCACTGCAGGAGGATTGTTGGGGGGCATGGAATTAGCACAGCACCTTTACATGTGCTCCTCACCTAAAGCAGATTCAGCCTACTAAAGAGGATGAGGACGTTCACATTCTCTAGCTGCAAAGTGCTGTTGGCAGCCTGCATAATTTAGAGCCGCCTAGATGGACGTTACGCAGGAGTCAACACAGTGCTACCCCTAGAGTGGAACAGAGCACCACAAAAGTACCTTAAAGCCATCCTTTCAACATCCTCTTGATTTGTGATGTGCGCTTGATGATCAGCACCCAGGATCAGGGCCACAAGCACAAGGTAGGTTTACCAATTTAAAATTTAGGCATCCCAAACACAAATTTTATTCAAAACAGAAGCAGGCTGACATAAAGAGTAGAGTGGTTTGTGGGGTTTTATAGTTGGTCAGGAACTCAGCTTTATAGCTCCTCTGAAAAACAGCACTATCAGCAAAGGCACCCTACAGCGTGAGGGCATCAGCTCTAAACTCAGAGGGAAACGCAAATCTATTAAGTCAACACCAGTTGTCTCTGACCTATTTAGTCCTCTCTGCCCACAAGCTTATTCTGATTTACTTAAAGCAGTTTACCTATGATGAGCTAAGCCCCTGTTACTAATTGGCAAGCACCTTGTTTCACGTTGGCCTAAATGTCTTAAACTCAGCTATAAAAGTCTAGTTTAGAAAGACCAAAGTGTCTACACAGCTATCCACATTGCTTTAACTAAGCTCTTTTTAAATTGAATCTTAAATTAATCTACATTAGTTGAATCCTTTTAACTAAGGTACATGCTTGAGCCAAAGATATTGTCTATTTGCGTGCTGACCAAAGACCTGGTTAACTGCCATGACCCAAAGAAAATCCATTGGGCAAAAGACACCTCACATCCCAAATGGTTCTTTTCTGTTTTGCTTCCAGGCATCAGAATCATAAAGCCTCCAGGACCACTGAAGTGTGCTGAACCTTGATCCTAGAAGTGCTGTCACATGGAGTGAAAATGAGGTACATGAGAGCATGAATAATATATATCACATTGCACTACATTGCTCCATGGCATGCAAATGTCAGGAGCTGGATCGTCAGCACAATATTCAGTCCAGTTCACAAGCTGGATATAGTATTAGATGCTGCTGTTTATTTTTTAAATTCAATATCAAAAATGTCCCTCAGGCAAGCTAACAGTTAAGGTCAAAATACTAAGAAATACCCACTACCTTCGGGGGCCAAACCGGGTCAGTCCCAGCTGGGCCAAGGAATGCTGGCTCCAGTGTAAAGCTGTCTGTCGCACCAAGGCTGATGCTGAGCAAACAAGTAGATTTACTTCTTTCTTTCCGACTCCTTACTCATGTTCCCCAAAGCTGCTGCTAACAGCTCCACAAACTTCTGCATTGGCTTTTCTGCTACATTCCAGCCACTCCTAGATCCTTTCAAATCCCTCAGCAGCTGCACTCCTGCCCACATGAGGGCTCAGGGGGAAAAAACAAACAGCAGAACAGAAATTTTCAGGAAAAAAATATGGGAGAGGGGGCAGGAGAGGTTCAACATTTTTACTCTTGCTTGTTTCTCTGATCTGATTTCTTCTGACTCTCAGCATGTCTTGATCCTCATCCCAGCTCTCCCTGTAACCATTACTTGTTCTTTGCTCATGTGAGTACTCCCAGCTTGCAGGGAAAGCTGACTTTAGGGGCAAAAAATATTAAGCCCCCCACCACTAGAGGTCCCAAATTATATAGCTACACAAGCCACAACACAACAAAGGAGAAAGGACCCACATCTTAGCGCTTGACCCCTACAAGTTTAATGCTACCTCTGGTTTCAAGAAAAGGCCTTGTCTCTTTCCCTGTCACCTCTCAGTCACTCTGTGAACAGTTGCTTATATTTCTTCCTTCGCTGGGCATGCTCCTAAAAAACAGGTTCATATACACAATGTTGAACTGTAGCTCCCCAGCATCTACCACCTCCTTTCAGCTGTAGAAACAGATTCCATATTCAGGGGCAAATTCTGCCTGCTCTTCTGCGAGCACCAAGGGAATGCAGAAAAAAAAAAGCCAGTGGGGGTCCCTTGTACACATGGGACATGATTTGTAAAGGAGAAGGGCAAACTCAGCAATCTCCAACCCTCTACCACGTGCCATATATGACAGCAGGGCTTGTTAGGTCAGCACAGAAAGAGGGGACCAGGAGAGACTATCCTGTTGAGGTAACCAGGAGTCCATCACCTTCTGCCTTGACTTAGGCAAAACTTCTCCGTTTAGAAGATGGTGTCTATCCCTGGAGAACAGACATGTTCTTCAAGAAAAGGCCTCCTGTTTTCCATTTGTAATGTGCATTTTAACAGCTTTAAATTGCTCTGCACATTAGTCAGGTGCATAATTAATAAATAATAATAATAACTTGATGACGGTTCCATCTGGCATCCGCTGGAGAGCTTAGCCCTCAGTGTGGTTTGGTAATGCTCTCAGCACTTACCATCAGATACCATCAGGCCACTCTAGGGCTAGTGGTAAGAGACAGTCTGGGCAGCATAGAGGAGGGGCTTGTTGTTCAGAAGGCTGCTAGATTTATTTAGTATCATATAAAAGCCCTTAGAAAAAACTTCTTCCTTTCTCTTAACTGCCTGCCAAGAAATTACTTGGGGGAATGGGGAAAATGCTCTTTAAAAGGCTATTAAATGTTATTGTTAAAAGAAAAAGGTGCCCATAATGTAATGCCTTCCCCAGAGCAGTTCTTTCCTCTCCCCAAAACAGCATCTCAGCTTTCTGTTTGTTTTGCGCTACCAAACTGAAGTTGACACTGTAGCTCCTGATGAATTGGTGCTTGATGTCATTGCCAGTGCTAATAGTTCTCCAAAAGGTTTTATAATTGCAGCAGCAGCTACATCAGGCACTCACAAAACAAATTAACCCTTTCAGTATCTCAGAAGAAGACAACTCTATTTTCCCTTCAAGTATTTGGGTGAGAAATTTGGTTAAATTACACCAAACTCCTGTTTACTTATCACTGCATGTACAAGCAGACTGATCGCATTACCTCTAGGCAAGGGCTGACCCTGTGAAGACGGAAGTTTGTAAGAATGGTTCCTTATACCTTTCAGGGTTGCCCAAGGTCATGAGCATTACAGGCTACTTACAGACCAAAACTCCAAAGCAAGCTTCCAGTATTATTTTTAATCATTGCCTCCCTCCATCATCGTGTCTGGGGAAATCTGAGTCTGATCTGAGCTTGTATTCCTGGCCAAATCTATTGAGTAACCTATATACCAAGGAGATTATTCAAACTACTACGAGCACTGCTAAGCTCACCAGTAAGAGAGCAAGCCAGGAATTTGTAACATTTAGCAGGTTTTGGCTCCTGCTATGTATGTGCATAAGCATGTAAATAGTACATATATACCTACACAAAGGCTAGAACGGTTTTTTCCTCCTAGTCCCAGAACTCAGTGCTCATTCTACAGCAATTGGTGAGCTGGCACCAGCTCCAACACTTGACTCAGATTGGATCTGAATTTATTGCACTGGTTTTAAGCAGACCAGAAACTATAGCAAAAACAAAACAAAAAAAAAACAAAAAAAAAAACCAGAAGGCCCTAATTTCACATCCTTGGCACTAATTTGACAACAAGCAGATCTTTTTCAGCACTGGTGTTGCTGTCTTACTGACAGAAAAGTAAGAAGGAACTGTTTTTTCAATTATTTGGTTTCAAAACCCTAGGAATGTTTAAGTCAGTGCTTGCTGTACATACAGCCCCCAGGTGACATCACAGCTTTGAGGTTCAGTGTTGAACATGAAGTTATTACAGTGGGTGGGGAAGAGGGAAGCAGTCATTTTAAAAATCAGACTGACAGCCAGCACTCTGAATGGCAGTTACCAGCAGCTCTCCTGGCTTTGAACTGTAACAGTTTTATTTTTAAAAGTTAGATCAGGAGTAGAAACTCCCCATCCTACTTTAAGCTTTTTTAATAAAAATTCAAAGTGAAGAGCTGTCATAGCCCTGAGTAAAAGCAATCGAAAGAGCTACAGTTGGCTACAAGTCTGGAGAAAGGAAATTTTCTTGTTAAATTTCCAGCAGCAGTGTGAAGAAAATGAGAAAAAGGGAAGGGAAGAAAACAGAAAACCCAGAGTAGGCAAAGGGTCAAGAAGAAAAAGAGAGGGACTAGTTCAGTTTGTTGTTGGTAGAGGACATGCACAGTTACCAGCAGGTTGAGTGCCACTTGTATATGCAGTAATACCACTAACATCAGTACGCTCAAGTGAGCAAATTCTGGCAGCCCTTGTAGCCTCCAAGGGTGTAAACGCATTGTCCCATTTCCAGTGCCATGAGAAAACCACAGAGATACCCTCTATCAACATTGCCACTGGGATGCCAGCTAAAGGAAGAAATTCCAGCCTGCAGTCTTGCTTTTTCCTTTCCCACCCCTCACGGAGGCTTGTACAACACCAAGCAGTGCGAGTGATCTGTGCCACTGTGCACTGCAGATGCCTGTAGGACTGGATGGTACTACCTGTTTTGGGAGTGGTGTTGTGGGAATGTGGAGTTTGAATGGGTGTAACATCTTCACTGTGAAATACTCCAGGGTTATCCCTTTAACAACTCTTATTTTTACTTGAAAAAATTAATCAGGAAGTTTTACTACTCACGAATAGTATTTTAAAATAAAAACCAATCCCTTCCAAGCTGCCTTGGGCATACACTGCTGAAACTTACAGATGGAAGGCACTCTTGCAGACAGTGCTTCCTAAGCCTTCCAGGAGTTGGAGAGGGGGCAAGGAAACCTCCAGGGTAAAACAACGGGAGCAGAGGTCCTGTAGGACAAGAGGATGATGAATTCCAAGGGAGCAAGAGGAGCAAAACATCAGAGGAAGAGATTCTGGGTTAAGGAAGCAGAACGACAGCAAAGGGGAAAGTCTTATGGGAAAACAGAATAGCAGGAGAGATGAGGCATAGCAGGGGAAAGTGCAGAGTGGCAGGGCCATAGGGCCAAATCTGTAGATAGCTCTTGAAATCCTAGAACCACAATTGCGGTAAAAGGAGAATAATATAAATGCAGTGAAACTGAGGGAAGGTTATATCTAACAAATTACAATATGAAGTTTACAATCAGGAAAAATTTCTAAGACAGGCTTTTCCATATGTCAGAGCTCCAGTACCATCACAAAGATACTTGAGATTCTCTCTTGGTGTTGAGAGTCAGAGTCTACTGTGTCTAGGTACCCTTCAGTGTCTATGTGTAATTTTCACCAGGTTCTCGTACTATGCCTACCACTGGTATCTGGGCCACCACAAGTCAGAACTAAATTGAACAGCTACTCCTGGATCAGAGCAACAAATGTTCCTATTTCACTCTCTATTTCCACCTACTCAGTTTTCTCAAACTTTCCTCTTTCGAGCTATTGTTTTCTAAGGCTTGTCTGTATGTAAATGTCACTGGTTTTGGAAGCTTCAGCAGAAATTATTTAAATTCTTCTAAGAAAAGGCAGAGAGAAATGTATATACATATCTATAAGAAGAAAAAAAATCCAGCCTTTAGGGTTTTTTTAAACAGATGTGGAACCAAACTAATCACCAAAGAAAGATGAGTTCTGAACTGAAAATCAACTTTGCTAGGTAAAAGTGTCTTTAAGTATTCAGGCCAACACTGGCTTTGATTTGACCAAGTTATAAGCCTGTTATTCTATAAAGCATGTTTAGTCTGACTCTTTACTAACCCTTTAAAACTAGGTATTAAGGCAGAATCCATTTTACCACAACTTGCTACCTTAGGATAGCAGCCAAAGAGTGACATATGTCATCATCCTGTAACAGCTCTAAATCTGCTGACATGAATATTGCTGACGGCGAAGCCTCAGCAGCGCAGGGTGCAGTACAGGCCTGACAATCCACTTGACTCCTTGGACGGGTTTCACAAGTCATGCTAAGGTCTGCGCTGCCACTGATAAATGATGTTGTAGGCCTAAACTAACGAACTCCTGATTGAAGATTGGTAGCAACAGCACAGAGATGGAGTTTGCAATTGAGCAAAGAGTACATAGGCTGCACTGGGAGGTTCACTACAGGGCAGAGTTAAGGTTACCCATGTAGCTCTTGAGCCTTGAGACTCTTGGTTCTGACTCTGACTTGGCTTTAAGTTCCAGTCAAAGATTACACGTGCAGTGATTTTTTGACCTTGTATTTTTGTAGTGTTAAACAATGGATTCAAAAGATAAATTCTCTGTTTGTACCATATGTATGAATATATAAATGGTTATCTATCTAGATGCAGACCTAAATAGGAGGCTAAGGAAGACACCAACACATGTACAGCAGATTATAGATAATTGCTTTTCATTTACTGATCCTCACCCCCCACAGAACTGTGTAAGTTAATGAGCTCTGAAATATGAGTTTCAAAAAAACTTTCATTTCAATAATATTATACACCCTCGGGCTCCTACTAAACTTTTTTGCAACAATAACACCATTCAAACTAACATTCATATGTGAATTACAGTGATACTGCACCACAGGAAAATGCAGAGAAAATTAAATAGAAAAGAAAGCACAGGTTTTAGTCTGCTAGTTATCTTAGCCACATTCAAATTAACAGGCAACAGTTCCTAGGGATAAGTGAATGGCCTTCAATAAAACCAGAACCTGCCTGGCCTTCTACCATATACTTGAAAGGAGCAGCTAGAAAATAGAAATATCACAGGATTTATTTCTCAGAATTTCTGCCCTGCTCAAAATGTAGCAAGCACTAGCCTTCTTGACTGACTTTCTGTCAGATTCTTAATCTCATCACACTCCTAAAGTGATACACACATACTCACGCACTGCACGTCATCAGAATTTGCGCCTGAGATCCCAAGCCTGGCCTTGACCCAAGCCCACATGTGATCCAAGCAGTAGAGACTCAATCACTAAACCGTGCTGTTTCCAGCTTCACCCTCACTTCCATCGAAGCCAGTTCCAGTGTTGCTACAAACGCTGTGCAGATCTCTCTCTCAGGAAATGTCACACGTAAGATTTTCAGAAAGATCTGGCTTACAGGTTTATGCCCAATGCAGATGGGTGAAACTTGCCCTCCCAACCCAAGCAGGGCCTGTTTTCTAAAGCTCTCCAGCAACACGAACAAGTAAACTAATGCTTAATGAAATTCAAAAAGGTCAGTGGAAATCAGTCAGAAGAGGGTGGCCAGGCACTTCTGCAATTCTGGTTAGGCAGCTGCTGACATATTAACACCTTTCAAAATGTGGCTGTAGAGCACTTTAGAAAACCTACCTTTCATGTTTTCTACATCATTAATGTACACGTATTGATTTGGATGCTTATCCAGAAAAGCTACAATCCAACAATATTCGTTTCATATGCAAAGAAAGCTAAAAACCACAATTCTGGACCCTTACGTACCTCAGCTTCATGAGGTTTGAATTCTGATCCCAGTCCTAATGTAATCTGAATTCACCTCTGCACATTAACATTTGTGCTGGAGCTTTTACCGAAGCCTCATACCACAATACTGTAAAGCAGAATCCAAGATTTCCAAAGGCAACAAGAGTAAGTCAAGATTGCATAAGGAATTGAGATCTGGCCTCTAACTAATGCCTGGTATTTTAAACCTTCAGATTACAACTCTGTGTTTTGTCTCTGAGCCTGTAAGGAGTTCTGTGTGGTGACAGCAATTTGAGCTGTCTGGTGCTCGTCACAGAACCTGGGTATCTCCTTCCCATTTTGATCATTTAGCCTTGGAACTCTCCGATTCATAGAGTAAAGTAAATGAGACTGAAGAGAATTTTTTTAAGGCTCTGTTATTCCTCTCTAAGCTAATTGTGTAATCCTGTTCTGCACAATAACAATCACATACGTTTTCTGTATTAGGTTCAGCCTTATACACAAAACCTTTTCAAACACAGTTCTTTTAATATCCCTGTGCCTACACAATTCCAGTGCAATCCAACAGAGTGGGCTGGCCAACTCACAACTGGTGGCTGTTGATTTTTTTGTTTGTTTATTTGCAGATCATCAAGAGCATGTGAAGAGTGGGTATGTGTGAAAAGAACTGCAGACTGAGCAGCTTAAAATTGGAGCTTGAGCAAAAAACGCTCTTTCCCTGTTCAAAATTAGTCAGGACTGAATCCTGACCTCAAGGTAAAGCAGAGAAAAATGGATTTGAAGGGGAGGGGATCTTCAGCTGGTTATAGGAGCAGGTTCTCCTTTCCCAAGTCTAGGGGCACTGGACACATCGTTCTGCACTGCAACCCTATATGGGATACCCTTTGTATCTGCATTATCTGTAGTCAGTCTGATACCCACTTGCTAAATTTCTTGCCCACCCTCTATTTCACCAAATGTGCTAAGGACTCTACTGAAGCAGAGCTCTGCAGGAAACACTGCGAGTCCTCTGTTAGGGAAACATCCCCAAAGCAGAGAGCCCCATGCAACTGATCTGGTCTAGTTCTGCTGGTTTCTGCAAGCCTAGGGATTTGAAAGCCTCTCATCTAATGCTTACCTGGAATAATGAGTGGTCAGAGAAGCACCGTGGCTTGGAAACAAAAACTGTACAGATTTGAAATGCTCTTTCTTGCCAGCAAAGGCCTATGTTAGCTTCATGGTGAGTGATAATTATGGCGTCTCAGAGAACAGTTACAAGAAAAGAATCTCAAAAATGATACAAAAGGGCATTTTTGGTTTAAAAGTCCTGACCAGCCCCTGTGGGCTTCATCTCCATTGACAGGCAAAGCACAGCATGGTGCCCTGGGCCCAGTGGGCACAAGGTGAAAACTCTGAACATCTCCTATCCATGATATAGGAAATAAAGCAAGCCAGAAGGTGCTACAGCATGGAGGAAGATCTGGACCATGTGGGCCAGAAGACTGGCAATTTCAGTCTGACCCTGAAGCTTAGCTGTCTCTGAGGCCAGCCGCTCTGGTGACATGGTGAAGAACTTAGTCCCACAGTACCTCACCTCTCCTCCAGCAAGTCCTGGAGCTGGAGCTAAGGCAGCCTCTTTAGTGCAAGTGCAAAGATTTACAGTGTGGACAGTGGGTGAGGCTTGAAAGTGAGCATCAACTACAATTAACTGAAAGCCTGAGGGACTCTGTCTCGGTGAGAGCGCATTAATACGATTCTAAAGTGCAGGAGTGCTCTAACTGTGCTCTTTAATCAGGTTGAGATGACCTATCAGAAAATGTGAGATGACTGTGGATAAATGGTCCATATGCTGAATACTAAGGCATTTAATGCAAAATTTCCCTTAACAGAAAAATTTTCCATGCTCAATACTTTTCATTGACTACTTTTTTACAATTGTACCCATTTAATAGCAATTGTCATTAAGTTATTTTCTAGGTAACATCAACTGAAAAGCATTCATTTCCTGCTCCAAACAGCAATTAATGCTAATTATTTTACGCAGCACCATGGACTGCTACAGATTTTTCAATTTTCCACTCAGCTTCTCTATATATATTTTTTTTTTAGTTTAGTTTCATAATCTTCAACTATTTGAAACAAGAGGCTGCAGTGGTGATTTCTTCTTTTTTGGCAAAAGATAAGTGAAAAGGCCCAACTATTAAAGCAGCAAGAGCTACATAAACAAAAGAATAAGAAGGATGCACCATTGTCCCTTTGATTCTGATTTTAACTTAGGGAATGTCAATATTCGTAACAGAAAATCCAAGACAGGGCTGTATTATGCTGAAATGCACGTATGGCTTTTTTATGCTGCACATATAAGCTTCTTATATTGTACTCTTCCTGTGATGAGGTGGCAAATTTGAGACCCCAGGACTGCTTTCTCTCTTGATGGTAGTAAGTGTTACACTTTGAAGATTGCTTGATTGCGGGATCAAGGTCAGAGCTCTGATGTGCAGTGAAGACTGGATCCAGAAAGAGTGATTCCAGAAGAGCTAATTCTTTGCTTTGACTTAGCTCTGGTTTAACTTGCTCAAGGTTGAAGGACCAGCGCCATCTGAAAATTTTCTGAATGTTTACTTTTCTTTCAATGAAATGGATTTCACAGTTACAGTTAATGGAAAGGAACTTCTGGGTTTCTGAGCATTAACAAATGCTAGGTTTTCATTTTACTGATGAAAATGAAGACATCTTCATTTTTTCATCAACTTTTTAGAGAAAAAAATGTATTTTCCTGGTTTGCTGCAGATGGATTTCTTGAATTCCTATTCACAACAGCTAGTGGTTGTTGACACTTTACAGTCATTAGCTCTACTCTGATCTACTGTTGCGTCCTCTAAGTCTGCCAGATTTACACAAGGACCAGAAGAAAATACTCCAGAAAATGTCTTCTGCAGCAGGGCCTTTGAACTAAACTCTTTCTCCCTAATCCTCGTATTGCTTGCAGAATTTCACCCTCAGTCACTAAAATAATAGAAAATCTTGCTTCAGAAAGTTTTTTTAATCGAACTAAATGATAGACCCATTTTTTATTCTTGTGGCTAAAGTTCAAAAACACACACTGTCAATGGTGTTGAATTTAGCATTTTTGTGATAAAGCTCTTTGAGCTTCTTTGCAAATAAACATGTAGAGCTTTAAATGAATAAATCATGCAAATACATGTTAATGTATACATAAATTAACACAACATAATAAGGAAAACGAAGAAACAAGATTACAAATTTTCTGCACCTCCAAAATACGAGAGTGATGTTTGCTTTAGAAAGAACAAACTCATTTAGAGGAAAAGCTTATATAGATCCAAACAAGCCCAAATCACCAATGAAAGTTAATTTTATGTTCAGCAAAAAAGGAAGATGTGCTTCCCACTACAACAGACAAAATCCAATTAAATTAGGCAAACGTAAAAACACAAAAACAAAATTTAATTTAGTAAATAAAATCTCAGAGTTGAATTCTGCTGTCCATTCCATGTTCATAACCCTCACGAAATGAGTTAGAGATTCTGGGGAACAGTATTCAGTGCGTATGAAGAATGGGGGCAGTTGAGAATCTGCCTCAAAGATTCAAATCTTCAGATAGACTTTTCATGCAGAAAATGCATTTTCTTTTCCCTGTCTCACTATTTCCATTTCTCTTTTTCAACCTTGAATGTTTTTAAATTAAGACAAAAAATAGCATTTGGGGAATACTGCTCAAAAGACATCATCTCAACATGCATCCTTCATACATATGCCCTATGCAATGGGACGAATTTTTCAAAGCACTTCCCCTTTGCGTAACACTGTTTCCACTAAAGTAAAGGATACATTTCAGCAGGTACAGAATTATTCATTGCTGAGTGCTTTTCAAAATCGTGCAAAATCCTGCCCCATACTTTCTCTTACCACTCTTACCAACAAGCTACTGTTACTACAAGGGTCATAAATCTGTGGTTTGTGATGTTATAAAGAACTTATCTCATTGTCTAACAGCCACAGACAGTGGTTTTCTAAGGTAAACCCAAACTCCAGTACAATACTGTCAAGTTTTAAAGAAAAACACCTCCTGATAGTCTATAATGCTGCTTACTACCACATTTCGGGGGTTCGTTTATGAGTATCAAGCATATTTTGACAAATGATATTCAGTTAGCAAAGATCAGATTTCTGCTGAATTCTGCTTTCTGTTCACAAGAATCAAACTGTATAATAAAGACACCTCACAGCTCAGAAATGTTCAACAGAAACATTTGCTTAAATCAACTGTCTTTCACCCTGAACAACCTTCTTGAGAGGAGCAGAAAATTCAGCCTAGGACTCCCTGATAGTCATCTGAAGATGGAAGGTTTTATCACAGGCAAGCAGAGTATAGAGTAAAGGCACCTATCTGATGCATCTCATCTGTCTAATGCATTTGCCAGACCCTTATCACTGCACCTAGATACCACAACTGACTCCATTTACCAGTCAGTTTTGATACATGGACTCATAACATGATTCTCCACATTACCACTTTAAATATCTGACTGCTTATCTGGAATGACAGCACTGTTAGAACCAATTCATTCTTCATAGTGTCCTGGACCTTGGCCCTTTACTTAAGCTAGAGCGAAGCAGAGCAGATTTTTGTTCGCAGCAGTCCTATGCGCACCAGTACGCCGCCCTTGCTGATGCGTCAGCCTTTACATAGATGCATATTGTTATCTTAGGATTCAATTCAGCATCCAAATACAGTAAGTGGAAAAACTTGTACTATATGAAATGCTAGTTGTTCAGATTGTGGTCTCTTCAATCAGTGGTTAAAAAACAAGCACAGACATGAACATCCTACTGCTCTGTCCTCCAAATCACCCAGCTTCCAACAATTTCTTCTGTTGTCCAAGGCTAATATTGACGTGTCAGAAATGTTAAGATATATTTCTCTTTCAGTATAAAGAATATGCAGTTTCCTGACAGACTTCAGTACTGACCTGTCAACAAAAATATCAGTACAATAAAGCTGCAAAGTTAACAACCCATTCTGTGATTTCTGGAGATGTCAGTAGTTATTATAAATGACTTTCCAGTTAATTACCCATTTCGAAAATTAAGGAGATTGGGGGTTCACAGCTGCTCCAATAAGTAGCTTCAGTGCCCGCCTCAACCCACTGAGTATGATAAATAATATATTCTCTACCACCCAGACCGCCAGACAGTGGCTGTGTCAAACCCCTCAGAGAGCACACTTTGTCTGCCATGTGTTATAGGCAACATTTATGACAAAAGTAGAAATTAGATGGTGGTTAATCTTGCTTCTCTGTGTCCCATGTGGGGCACAAGCACAGTTATAGTGTGGCTTTCTGGATGACAGTCAGAAAAAATGATCTCAGCAAATTGTGTGTACATCAGGATACAGCACAACGAATGGGCTTAGGAAATTATTTTTGGTGAATTGGGCAATGAGGTAGTCTCTTAAAAGAGAAACAAGGTGACGGAAGAGCAAATTTTATTTCCCCTTGGAAAAAAAAGCAAGCTTTACATTACAGTTAGATCACAGTGAAGAAGAATGAAATCATACTGCTCTGGGGTTTTTAATTTGCTTCTTATTGCTGCTTAGACTATTTAGCTTGCAGATCATAATAAACTCTGTTATAATGACAGCATCAAAAGATGGATCCAGCTTATAAAAACACTACTAAAGTAATAGCAGTAAGTTCTGCATTGTAGTTCCTGTAAAATGCAAAAGGAATGATTTTCATTTCACTTACATAGGTATAAACAAGGTAAATTCAATAGTCACAGGAGACTGACAAATTAAAGCAAGTGATATCAGAATTGGATTTACACGTAGGCTGTCATCACACCGTAACAACACAGGACACAAATCAAAGATTTGCCTGAAGAGAAACTCTGAGGTAGTCCCCAGTAAGTCTTATCTGTTTCTAAATGAGATTTGATTCAGCTTGCAAAGTAACTTAAAGTCAACCCCCAGGTGTGATTTCCCTCTGAACACTTTTTTAAATATATAATTATAGCATGAAGATCATAAGAGGTAGCATGAGTTAAGAGAATAATAATTTTCTAAAGAAACTTGCTGGCTAGAGTTACAGATTCCTTACATCAAAGGACAAGGAGAGGTAATACTGGTACCACTTCATTCCTCAACATCTCCTAATATACCTCACGCCAAAAAGCAGTACCATTCATGACTGGTGATGCCATTTATCATTTAGACTCCTGCTTCCAACAAAACCCAGTGTTTGTATCAAGGAATTGGGAGCTGTGACTACACTTCATGTTGGAACTGTTCAAACTTCTATGTTTCTGCCCATGGTTGTTGCATTTTACTCAAGCAAATAAACACATTGATGGATCTGAACACCACAAGGAGCATTCTGTGCATAACACATTCTGCATAAGACTGCATAACGTGTTCTGCATAAGTGTACAATAATGCATGGGCTGAGAGATGTTAACTCCTCTTGGGAGTTTCTGAGAACTCCTGGGCATTCCTTCAGGAGCAGGAGAATTTTCATTTCACTTTGATGCATCTTTTATTCCCTCCCCAATTTTTAATGAAATGCAGGAACTTTAACTCCTAAAAGTTGATAACAGCTGGCATCCTTTTGCTTTCACGCTTCACATCTTTTCATTCTTAAGAGCCTTGTCAGTCTTGTTTTGACCCTTCAACTCTATACTTCTTTCTGTCTGTTGATGCAGTGACTAGCTTACCACCACAGAAGAATAGTCGTACAAGAGATCACTTGCCATATAACAAACTTTAAAATGTAATATTTCTTTCCAGTTCTGTATAGAACACAATTATTGTCCAAACATACAACTTCATATTGGCTAGGCTGGAATAAACAAACTAGCCTCCTGCATTCTCCTCTGAAGATTTTCAAAGGCTCTCCAGGACTCGAATCAGAAATCACATTGATTTTCAGTAAATCCTTTCTCCTAATTCCTCTAAAGCATTTCAGAAAACCTCCTGCCACGAGCCTCAGAGAACATAAGTAGTGTAGTCTTAGGGACATGAAACTGGAGGTGGTGTTAAAAATGTTTAATATTTGCTATACCAACAGCATACTGACTTAAGTGCCCAACAAAAATTTCTCTCTAGAAGGATATAGGGTTAAAGGGCTATAGCTTTACTAAAATGGCCTGCTCGTTATCACAAAATCTATTGATATATTTTCATTAGGTAGAGCTATCTTTGCCTTCAGTGGAAAGATCCAGAAACCACAAATATTTTTTTCTTTAATTTCACAATACAAGGCCTTTTGCTAGGATGACAATTTTGGTCTGTAAGACTGTAAATATTTGTCTATTCAAAGGCAGCATTTATCTTACAAAGGCACACATACCAGTTTTGCCTCTGACAAGTTCCTTGTTTATTTATTACTCTAATAACAAATAGATTGTCATCCCTGCTGGGCCTCAAAGACGAACTAAATCTGCTGACACAACTGATTGGGAGCGGCTGCAAATTATTTTATTAAAAACTGTGCAATAGCAGTTTCATGGTGGGGAGAATGTTTAAATCATAATTCTGTTAGTGGCCTATATATTCCATAGTAACAACATTCAAAGAAACTAAAAACACTTTTGTAACCGTCATGTTTATACTGCAGCATTTGATTTTCATTTTGTCCAAACAGGAGAGAAGCAGTGAAGGGGAGACAGATTCTTTTTTTTGTGTTGAGTGCTCTGTGTGCACACATGCCAAGAGTAAAGCACAGCATCTTAGTTAGATGGGTCCAGAGGCTCCAGCAGACAAGGGAGAGTGACAGTCACTGGACATGCTTGATAGCTCTCTCTAAAGCAGTAGAGACTTTCTGGGAAAAGCAAGACAGATCCATACATCTCCAATTTTGGAAAGCTGAGCCAACCAGAACGTGATAGGAAAGGACTAGAAGTCGGTAAAGATCCTCTGCGCAGTGGGTGATAACAGTCCTAAGACCTGTTATGCCTTACCAGCTCACCAGTAGTGCTGGCCTTAAAGCTCTTCAGCCTCTTGGACAGAGCACACACTGGGGAGGAATAATGTGCCTGACACTGCTACCTGGCTCCAGAGACACGGGTCTGAGGCAGGGCAACCCAGCAGAGACCCACCCCACTACTTACTGAGGACCCAGGCCCTGGCAATTACATACCAGCAACTATAAGAAGAAAATTGCCAAGGAATTACCACATAATAGTTCTACTTAGCAGTATCATTCACAGACACTTCAAATGCTGGACGCAGATGTTTGCATATATGAACAGTCAGGTTTTAAGAAACAGTATGTGGCACTCATTGTCTCAGCTCCCTCCAAGGCTTAATGCCTTCTGGGCTGTTACAAAGGTCTCACCAGAATGAGCTTTCAGAGCAATGGAGATTTAGGAGAGGCACAAGAAAACGGGAACACATTAGGAACACATAAAATTAACTCAGCCCTTTTGTAAATCACCTCCTTGTCCTGCAGCTGTCACTGCAGTTCACAAAGCTGTGCGCTAGAATGAAACTCTTCTCTTTCCACGTTAGTGCCATAGGAGCCACACATTGTTCAATCTCCTGGTCCATACAAAGAGTCATATCCCTGGATGGGCTGCACACCTCTTCCAATGGGCTCAGCTCACAGGCTTTCCATGCCAATCCCTGCCAGACATTACTGCCTTCTCTAGTTTGTCAGCTTGGCTATGCTCGGTACCGTTTCAGACCAAAATAGCCAGGCTAGCAAAGATATACAATTTACCTCATTTAAGTCAAGCTGGGCTGTATGGTAAAGAGAAACTTTTGAGACTGGCATACCTTCAAAGAGAAGAGCACATGTGAAAACAGTGAGATTCTTGTACACCTGGATGGGCAATCCAGAAGCTGGACTGGAGGAATGAAATACCATATAAAGGCTGCTCTGCTGCTTAGCTCCCACAGGGAGTAGAGAGGAGAGACTTGGAGCACCACACTGAGCCAGGGATGGCTGCCTGATACACCACTGGCAGCATTACCAGCAAATATCTGCACAGAACAAGAGCGAAGCAAGGAGAGGACTTGTGCATCAAAAGGGTATCTCTGACCAGTTAGGTTTCCTGGGATCACAGAATCACAGCATCACAGTGATTGGGATAAACCATTCACAATCAAGGAGGTGCTTAAAGGCACAAATAATCATTAACTTCACTGAAAATACTTTTATAGTCATGCCATTTATGTACTTGCAGAGAACTCAGCTGGATATCTCTGCGTCACTTAGTCTTTCATAAATTTACAGTGATATCAGTAGCACCCGAACCTTATTGTGGCCTATGCACAGAGGGGAATTACATGATACCAACCTCCTGGGCACCTTCTCCCTCCCCGTATTTACTAGCTCCTATGCTGGACGGATTCTTACCCTGCACTCTTTATTGTAGTAGCTGTTATAGTCACTTGGTCATGTGGTTTGAGGCATTTCTAAGGAAACCTCTCAGCAATTATTTCTGGAGATGGAAAGCAGACTTTTAGCATGTCTTAGTATCTATTCCACATACTTTATAGTATAACAATTTATTCTGCAATGTGATTACATGTTGGCATAGACTCTGATTAGGGCTTTAAACAGGAACTAACAGCAGTTATGTTGAATATGTTTTTCATCTGATGATGCACAATACCATTGATTGGATGTAGATTATATTCAGCATTAACTCTAGCTATATAAAAATCACAAAGGAAAGTCTATCTCGTGGCACAGAATACTCTTTAATTGCATGGATGATCAGTACATGTTGTGACTTCTGCTTTTTTTAAAAATCCTGTACAGTACACAAGAAAAGTCATGC